>NC_048429.1:600504-601049 GCF_013103735.1 Etheostoma cragini
TTTGTGTTTCTTTTTTATGTGTTTCTTTCTGTGTGTTTCTAAGTGTGTGTCTGTCTGCGTGTTTGTGAGATTGTTTATGTGTGTCTGTCTGCGTGTTTGTGTGTGTGTGTTTCTTTTTTACATGTTTCTTTTTGTGTGCGTTTCTTAAGTTTGTCACTTTTTGAACTTTTTTGTCACTTCTGTCGTCCTAGTGTCGCCCTCCTTCTTCCCACTGTTGTTTTTCCCAAAGTTTTCATTGCTTTTTTGAAGTTTGTGTGTATTTTTCAAAGTTTTTGTTAGTATTTTCAACCTATTCTTGCCTTCTTTCTAACGTCTTTACGGAGGTTTTGTCGCCTTATTTTAAGTTAACGTCTTCCAGGTACAAGGCTGTTTATATCGCTGTATTGTTCCTCTTTATGAAGTATTTCTCAAAAAAAAAAGAGAGAGGATAAAAGGTGAGGGAATGGAAAAAGAGAGGGATTGGAGCTATTAAACAAAATAGAGCAGTTCTATGGAAACCGAGCCCGTTCAGACATGTGGGAACAATACTGTGGGTACTGGGGGGG
>NC_048429.1:601059-602360 GCF_013103735.1 Etheostoma cragini
GGTCCTGATTCACTGCAGAGGAATGTGTTTTTAGTGGAAAGTAGCAGTAACTCACAGGGAAAGACTTTGGGACCAGAATCAACAACAAAATAAGGTCAAATCCACTTTATTGTCAAAAGTACAAAAGGTGCCGGCCATCCAGAAGATAAAATACACCAGAAAAAAAAGTACAGCGTAAAATACATGATGTACTGCGTACATGACCCTGCACCACGTTATCACAGGGAAGAAGAAGAACCTGAACGGGGGTGCGATTAGACCCACCTCCAGTAACCAGGGTTCACAACATGAAGGCAGACGTTACAGAGGTCTGTAAACAGGGACTGGTAGATTTAGGAACATCTTCCCAAAGCAATAACCGTCCTATGAAAACTTTAATGATGCCGGTTGAACAGATATTCGGCACTTTTATCACTTGAGGATATTTATGATTTACTTAAAGTGTTTTTATGTCATGGTTAGGATGTGCTGCAGGAAAGATGAGAGGGTTTGCTATGAATGATGGGTGAGGTGTGTGTGTGTGTGTGTGTGTGTGTGTTATGAAGATCTTCCCACTCTACAACCTCATTGTACTTAAAGC
The DNA here is from genome assembly GCF_013103735.1 of Etheostoma cragini. Lineage (NCBI taxonomy): Eukaryota > Metazoa > Chordata > Actinopteri > Perciformes > Percidae > Etheostoma > Etheostoma cragini. Next base: position 601,640 of record NC_048429.1, read on the forward strand.
AATGACAAGACTTTTTCCATTCATTGACAACAACCTTATATCTTTTCATCTGCTGCTGGATGAGACAGATCCAGGGCAGCGCCTTGGTCCAGTCTTGTAAAAACCAGGGTCTATGGCAGGAAGGCCCGGACCGCCCCGCCTAATGCACCCACCCCCCCGCCGGCTGCATCCAGCAGCCGCAACACAGGCTGCGGTGTAACCACTTGGGGTGTTTGTCTATCATCAATTTTGTCGCTCCAAAGTGCAGAATCAGAGTCTGAGAACGTCGAGGACTGGATCCCTACCGAGACGGAGCTTTAGGTAAAGTATTAGATCCTTTGTTTAACGTGAAACCGACTCGGGGTCGCCATCCTCGTGTGTGCGATTGACTAGATTGTGTTGCTGGTGAAAAATTGTTGTGCGTTTATCCAGAAGAGGATTTTTCGGAACCAAATTCTTTAGAATAAAGTCCGAATTCAAGCAGCGAGACCAATGATCTTGTGATTATTGGTAAAAAAGGTGAGAGAACCTCTAACAAACCCGACCCTCGGGATGTGGAAAACAGCAGATACGTACAAAAATAATCAGTAAACACCGAGGCATCACGTTCTACTGGGACATACATTATAATGATGCCGCTGCAGGTAAAAACTAAGATAGAAGCTGCGTTTGGTCTCGATGGAGCCGACAGACGGGACTCCACAAGACCGCTAAGGCACTTGGGACACGGAGACAGACACCT
>NC_048429.1:602460-604340 GCF_013103735.1 Etheostoma cragini
TTTACATGGAGTCTGGTGGAGATATGCTGCTCTATACATGCTAAAAGTAGTGATTATTTACATGGAGTCTGGTGGGTGGCTGTAGACCAAAGTTAAAACCAGAAGTTTAAAACAACAACCACCACCACCGACATCTGTGTTCAAATTTCAACAGCCCCCCCCCCAACCTCAGAGACGTCACAGCCGATGTGAGAACTTCCTTAAGAAGAGAAGATTGCAACAAAATATATGATGACTCCTCATCCTGTTATTGGGAAGTTTTACCCCCCTGTACTGTTCCGGCATGTTGAAATTTTTTATTTTGGAGGCTGAAAATGAGCTCCCCCCTCTTTTAAAGACCAGTAGCCGCCACTTTGCTTTGTACTCACCAGGACCATGCACGCTTTGTTCTCGTTGCAGGCGCCGACGGCTCCCAGGATGGCAATCACCATGACAATGGAGCCCAAGACGTACAAACAGGATGGGTTGAACTCAACCTGCAGACAGAAGAAGTGATGGACCGGTTCATAATTTGTGGTTTTGGGTTTCACACACTGAGTTACTTTGTTGAAACAGTGGTTGTTCTTACAGGGAAGTTTTCGTCGGCGATGTGGAACTGAACCATCAGAGCGACCACGATGACGCCGACGCCGACAATCTGAAACCATAAAAACAGAGTTTAATCAGAGCCAGCAACTCAAAAAACACAGTAAAAGTACACGATGAGGTTCACTTCACTGCAGAAAAGGTGGTCAAAAAAATCCCATTAACCACCGTTCACATTCTAAAATTTGTAGCATTAATTTTGAGCTTCAAACACATGATTTACAGCATTCTGGATAATTGATTTGCAACGATTCATGGTGCAAATGTCTTCAATTAATATTAATAATCAAAAAAAGAAGTGACAAAAACACACTAGAAAAGATGGTATGGTCCACTATGAAGGGTATAAGAAATCGTTGGAAAATATCTAATATTAAATGAAAAAACAAAATGCTTAACTTATTAAATTTACAATAACAGCTGCAATATGTTTTTTGTATTAAAACCAAGTCAAAACTAAAAACAAAAAGCATAAAAAATATTTTATACACTAACAATGCAATAAGTAAATACATAATGGCCCATTAATTGTTGAATTTATTTAATTTTATTAAAACATTTAGACGTTTAAACGCGCAAAACAGACAATATACATCATTTTAAATTAATAAAAAATATTTTTTTTTTTAAAACATAAAATCGGTTTATTTACACTTAAAGTTAGCCGTTAACGTTACTAGCAACGAAAGTTAGCATCCAACAACGGCTGTTTTTCCTCATTAAAAACTTTCAGCTTATCGCACCTTCTCACTTATGGCCGATTTAAGTATTGAAATACAAAGAAAAACGCTGAATAAGACGTTTTTATGATGTATTTTACATATTTTTGAAGAATTAAACGACGCCTGAGAGACGCGGACATCCAACGTCAACGTCTCAATCTCAACGTTCGATCGGAGAATCGACGGCGGCCATTTTATTAACGGCGGTTAAAACAGAGAGAAACTCACCGCGAAGATGATGTTGAAGATGGTGAGGAGCCATTTGAGGCAGCAGTTGACCTGAGTCATGTTGAAAGATGGGAGTACAGCACAAGGATGGTTCAACTGAGGAGCCGAGTGTAACGGAGAAGTGAGGCGCGATCGGGGGAGGTGCTGGGTTTTAAGCGACAGGAGCGCCGGGGGGCGGGAGAGGACCGGAGGGGAGGACCCGTAGACCGTTAAAGCTTCCAGTAAGTGACAGAGATGAAGATGGCGCCGCCCCGCTGTTTCTTTGGAAAGCGAAGACAACGCCCGCCCTACTCTGACCCTGATTGGCTAGTCCTCGTAGTGTTTTTCCGTCTGGATTGGTTAGAG
>NC_048429.1:604440-607019 GCF_013103735.1 Etheostoma cragini
GTCTGGTGGAGATATGCTGCTCTATACATGCTAAAAGTAGTGATTATTTACATGGAGTCTGGTGGAGATATGCTGCCCCCCAACCTCCTAGACGTCAAAGCCAAAGTGAACTTCCTTAAGAAGAGAAGATTGCATCAAATATATGATGACTCCTCTTCCTGTTATTCTGAGGTTTTACCCCCCGGCATGTTGTAATTTTTATTTTTTGGCTGAAAATGAGCTTCCTAAACTAAGTTAACAAATTAACTCCATTTCACTAGTGTGGACCACGCCACAACCATGTGTTAGTTAAAGATTTAAAGAACATTATGAATATGCAGATGGACATTATAAATGTGCAAAATTGATGTGGATGTCGTCTGATGGCTGGTCTGGGAGGATGTGTGATGACCGGGTGGAAGAGACTCAGGGTGGGGGGTGCATCTGTCGCTGCAGCGTGCTCTCTCCATTACACAGCGGCGAGTCTGCGCTCTCGAGTTTTGCAACACTTCTTGCGATACATTTGGTGCAAAACTAATTTGTACCTGTGGACTTCAAGAGGTTGTAATCAGTGAGTTGTGGTTGTACTGGAAAAGTGAATCAAGTAAAAAAAAAAAAAAACATGAGTACAGATTTTTTTTTACAATCTCTCAAGTCATATTTTACAAGTGCTCACATCACATCTACGCGCTCTCACTTTTGCACCATATTTACCTTCATATACACCCCCCAAAGTGTCAGATAGTGTAGAACTGAGTTGTGCGTGGGCAAGGTTATAATGGAGGATTTACACCCTCATATTTTTATTCATAATATTTTAAATCTTCTGCATGTGTGTAACAAGCATAGTGTGCGTTCCTGTGTGTGTAACAAGCATAGTGTGTGTCCCTGTGTGTGTAACAAGCATAGTGTGTGCGTGCTGTCCATACGCCTAGGAGCATTACCTGTTAAAATAACAATGAAATGCTGCGCTATTGACTTTGTATGTTTTGGTCAATGCTGGGATCACTTCCTGCTTCCTCAAAAGCACTCACACCTCCCTGTAAGACCAGCATGCACCTGAACACACCTCCCTGTAAGACCAGCATGCACCTGAACACACCTCCCTGTAGGACCAGCATGCACCTGAACACACCTCCCTGTAAGACCAGCATGCACCTGAACACACCTCCCTGTAAGACCAGGGCTTGACTGAAATCGATGAGATTATTTGTGAACGTAAGACCGGTGTGCCTGGGATGACCAGCAGCCTGGGAACTGAATGGTTTGGTGGCAGATGCCTGATCTGGCGGCTGTGGAGGCTGCGCCGATGCGCAAGGAGTGGCTGGAATAATATTTGGGTGGTATGGCTGAATTGCAGAGAATGCTGTTCAGCGGTCTCTGAAACCAGAGTCAAGTGGCCATTTTGGAATAGAGTAAAGTGGGCGTTGCGGAGATGCCTTGGCGGCGTACCTGGAGCCGATGTATTTGATTGGTGGCTCGTAGGGTTAAGGTTGAGGTAGGAGCTGAGGTGGAAGACAATGAGAAGGAAACTTTGAAAATGAGAGCGTTTGAGGTGTGCATGGTGATGTCTGATAAACCGGATGAAGAGAAGGATTATAGACGGATGAAGTCGGTGCAAATTCTGCACCACTCAAAAGCTGAAAAGGAAAGAATGGAATGAGCAGATTGGACCTAACGGAAGCCGATATGGGGGTTGATGTGCCTTTAAGCAATTCCAGCCAGTTGAATAGACTGAGAGAGTGCCGGGCAAGACTGTTGATGACGGCGTCTTGTGATGCGTAAGAAGTTTCTCAGCCGGTGTGTCAGTTGATCGTTGTTGGGGTGTGATGTCTGATTCTGGAGCCAAGTGTCTGAATTTCTACATTTGAGATGTCTTCTACTGTTGTCTTTGAGTAAATGAGTATGGACTTGTGACCATTCATGCCCCCAAAAGTAACTTAGCCACGACAATGAGGTATAGGTGCTCAACACTTCACCAATTCCAAATAACGCCGCTGCCATTAGTCACTCACACACAGACTCTTGTTGAAAGCCGGCTTCCTCTCCAGAACGGCGAGGCAAACCTTTTACGGGAGCAGAAGTCCTGATGAAAGTTCCCTTTGCTCCAGTGTTATCTCAACCATCACCCTGTCATGTCACTCATCATGTTGTCACGCCTGAGTCACCGTGACAGCACGGTGACTCAGTGTGTGTCAGCGCCTGAGAGTGTGTGTGTCTGTAGGACTACATGTCAGGGCGAGGTGGATTAGAAACACTCTTCCCGTGTATGTGCGTATGTGGGTGGATGCATATTGAGTATTAGTATTTATATCTGTTTATAAGTTGTTCCAAAGCCAGAGAACACAGATACGATGAGCTGTATTTGTGAATGTGCAGAATGCTTTGAACGTGAGAAATATCTGAAATATCACAATGCAGGAGGTTTGTTAATTAATTCAAATTAATTAATGTGTCATTCACATGAATAAGTGACACATGCACATTCAAGAGGAGGAAGTAGATCATGTGTGTAGACTCAGCAGAGTTAACATTAGGCTAAATGAGAGAATCTACAGGAGGATAAACATTGGATAAGAAACATAATGCCTTCCTAACCC
>NC_048429.1:607119-608656 GCF_013103735.1 Etheostoma cragini
ACACACACACACACACACACACACACACACACACACACACACACACACACACACACACACACACACACACAGGAAGTGATCGGGGCATTGTCCAATAGAAACCTCTAAAGTCAATAACGCAGCATTTCCTTAATGCTCCTAGGTTTATGCACAGCACGCACGCACACTATGCTTGTTACACACACACACACACACACACACACACACAGACAGGGACACACACTATGCTTGTTACACACACACACACGCAGGGACACACACTATGCTTGTTACACACATGCAGAAGATTACATATAAATATGAGGGTGTAAATCCTCCATCATAACAGCAATGGCAGTTTGGGCCCTTCAGACTCCCAAAATCGATCCACTAGTAAAAATCTTGGTGTTATTTTTGATACCTCCTTTACTTTTAGCAAACAAATCAGTGCAGTTGTCAAAACCAGTTTCTTCCAGTTAAGACTTATAGCCAAAATAAAGGCCTATCTTCCTTCAAAAGACCTTGAAAAAGTCATTCATGCTTTCATCACTGCTCGGCTGGATTATTGTAATTCTTTATATACGGGTCTGCACCAGAAACCTTTAAATCGGCTCCAGGTAGTCCAAAACCAGCTGCTCACCTTTTAACTAAAACAAAGAAACGTGAACACATAACGCCGGTCCTGGCCTCCCTCCACTGGCTACCTGTCCGTTACAGGATAGATTTTAAGATTTTATTGCTTGTTTTTAAGGCCTTAAATGGTTTAGCGCCATCTTACCTGGCTGATCTCTTATGTCACCATTCTCCAATCAGAACGCTGAGGTCGTCAAATCAGCTTTTATTGGACGTCCTGAGATCAAGGTTAAAAAATAAGGGCGATAGAGCCTTTGCAGTGGGTGCCCCCCCCCCCCCTATAGAACAACCTCCCCATGCATATTAAAGCTGCACAGACTCTACAAACGTTTAAATCACTGCTTAAGACGCACCTGTTTGCTGCAGCTTTTAACCCTCGTTAACCTGGATTATGAAGTTTTAAAGTGTTGTTGTTTGTTTCCCTGTGATGTATTTTGGCTGGAGGGTTTTTTACTCTTGTTATTTATGTATTTGACATCGACCCTGTTCAGCACTTGGTCAACTGCTGTTTTAAATGTGCTATAGAAATAAAATTGACATTGACATTGACAATGCTCCAAGGTACAAACACACCTGGCTGTTAAAGGTAATGGGAGAGGACCTCTGATTGGCTGTTACAGGGAATGGGAGAGGACCTCTGATTGGCTGTTACAGGGAATGGGAGAGGACCTCTGATTGGCTGTTACAGGGAATGGGAGAGGACCTCTGATTGGCTGTTATAGGGAATGGGACAAAAGTGGATTTGGACGCGCCCTGATCACACCGGCGCTTCACGAGGACAACAGGAGGGGTAAATAACCAAATATTTGTCCTATTTATTCATCTGATTCCAGGCTGTGACATCACCTCTTCTTCTTCTTCTTCTTCTTCTTCTTCACTGGTCAATAACCGTGTCTTTCTGATTGTCTTGTGGTCCAGAATCAGT
>NC_048429.1:608756-610690 GCF_013103735.1 Etheostoma cragini
GGTCAGATTTGACCCGAGGTTTGATACTCAACCACTTCTCAACAACTTCAACTTCTGCTAATCACCCCCCGTCACTGATGCTTTGTAAGTGTGTCGTTTTGCCCTTGAGATGTCTTCCCATTGACCTTCAACTATTGCTTTCTGGGTATGAGTTTAAAATTAAAATTGTTGAAAAATGCACTCTTCCCAAACCTCCCTACGGCACCTTTAATGGAGGCTTTTACTGTGTGTTTGTATGTTTTATCCCGAGGGAGATTCCCCCCCCAACCGCCCCCCCGAACCAAAACCTGAATCCCTCTGCCACCATGCTGTGTTCTCAGAAGTTGTTTCAGCTCTTTTAAACAGAGAAAACCAGCTGCAGACGGGCGTGTCAGAGGTCAAATCAAAGTCATTAAAGTGTCCACTTTGATCACGAGAGACTTTTATTTTGAAGGGAACAGTGATTAAACCATTTTAAATATTATTTCCCATGATCCTTAGCAGAAAAGGCGGCGCAGAAACAGATGGGATTCTTTTTTTTTTTTTAAGGATTTTAGAGCAACAGAAACACTCGTGAATGTGTCTGCAAGCGTGTGTGTGTGTATTTGTGTGTGTGTTTGTGTGTGCATGTATGCGTGTGTATGTGTGTGTGCATGTATGCGTGTGTATGCGTGTGTATGTGTGTGTGTGTGTGTGTGTGTGCATGTATGCGTGTGTATGTGTGTGTATGTGTGTGTGTGTTAGCCAGAAGAGCAGCATCCTCCGGCGGGCGTGGCTTGTGGTTCGTCGTCGACGATCTGTACGCCCCGCCTACTCGATGCTGATTGGCTGGCTCCGTTGCCCTTCAACCGCTCCTCGGCCTGCGCCGTCTCCATCATCCCTGAAAACACACGCGGGGGTCAGAGTATTAATTAGTATAAAGTACTAACAACAAGTACTAACAACACTGGCTGATGCCCAGGATGTGTGAATGAAAAATGAGATTTACAGCGATCCGATTGGATAGACCTTCAATGTACCACGCAGTAAAGCCCCGAAGAAAAACCTACGTTAAACTACTTTATTTACAGTATATCTGGGTATTTGTGTAAAAAATATGGATATAAATAAAAAAAGCAACAAAAAGAATTGTCGGGAAAGAAATTGGAAAAAAACATCAAAAGGCGGAAAAAAACTTGAAAAATTAAAAAGTAAAACTAACTGAAACAGTTTTTTCGACAATTTTAGACATTTTCCAGTTTTTAATAAAAAAAAAAAAAATTCAAGTTTGTCGTCACTTTTTACTTTTTTATTTAATTAAATAAAAAAGCAACAAAATTAATTGTTCGTAAAAAAAAAAGAATAAAAAATCTGAAAAAAACATCAAAAGGCGACAAAAAAAACCTTGAAAAATTAAAAAGTAAAACTAACTGAAACAGTTTTTTCCAAAATTGTCCAGATTTCTTTTTTTTTATGTTTTTCGTAGCTTTTTACTTTTTTATTTCTTTTATTTCATTAAATAAAAAAGCAACAAAATTAATTGTTGGTAAAAAAAATTTAAAAAATAAATAAAACAAATCGGAATAAAACATCAAAAGGCGCCAAAAAAAAACCTTGAAAAATTAAAAGTCAAACTAAAAAAGAAGAAAACAAAAACTCAGAAAAAATAAAAACATCTAAAACAGAAAGAAAACGTTGGATTTCCACATACCCACGCACTCAATTTTTTACATTTTATTTTTAAAGTGTGAGTGTTTTTAAAATATACTGCTATATTTACATTTGATAATCTGTGTTTTTTGGCTTTCCACCAGATGTTGTTTTGGGAATTTTTGACGTTTTCCTGAGTTTTCCAGCTTTTATCGGACTCATTTTTTCAACGTTTTTGTCACTTTTTATTTTCTTTGTCGCCTTTTGATATTTTTTCGGAATTATTTTCCCGACAATTCTTTTCTTTTTTTAATACGTACAAACAT
>NC_048429.1:610754-613118 GCF_013103735.1 Etheostoma cragini
CCCCCCCCCCCCCCCCCCCCCCGAGTGTCTTACGTTTACAGAGGTCTAGGAAGAGTTCCTCGATGCCTTTATTTAACTTGGCTGATGTGTGGTAGTGTTTGGCTCCCACCGACTCGGCGTAACTACGGAAACAAGGACAAAGAACAGAGGACTGATGAAGCACCATCGTTGGAGGTAGTATTCACATCCTTTACTTCAGTCAAAGTACTAATACCACACTGTAAAAAATACTTAGCTACAGTTAAAGTCATGCACTAAAAACTGTTCTTAAAGGGCCCATGGCATCAAAAGGTGTGTGAGTAAAAGTAGAAAGTAGCATTAAAAGACTTGAGTAAAGTACAAATACCTCAACATTTGGACCTAAATACAGCACTGCAAGTGTCTAATCTACAAACTAATCATCATCTTCATCATCTTCATCATCATCATCAGTTCTCACCTCTCAGCCTCTTCCACTGAGACATGTCTGTCTTTGTCCAAATCTATTTTATTACCTGCAGACGAAGGAAAGAAGACGCGTTAACATCAGAATATCTCAGGAAGTTTAGATGTTTTTTTTTTTTAAAGTAACATTGAATGCACCACGAGAATAACCAGTTTCCAGTGAACGCACCGTCTTTCTTTTTATTCCGACGGCTGCATTCTGTTAACATCCTGCTGTTAGAATCGTCTACAGTGAAATACACACACACACACACACACACACACACACACACACACACACACACACACACACACACACAGTATAGTTATTTCTATATCTAGTATTTACCAGTCATATTAACCCCCCGGTTTCGCTACCCAACCCTCTACCCGTCTCGGTAATTATTAGGGGTAACTAGGGTTGGGTGGTGACTGGTAAATACTAGATATAGAAATAACTATACTGTGTGTGTGTGTGTGTGTGTGTGTGTGTATTTCTAACAGCAGGATGTTACCAGTCTGCAGCAACAAAGACGGTGCATTCACTTGAAACTGGTAATCCTTGTGGTGCGTTCAAAGTTATTGTCAAAACCCCTTTTCCCCATCTAGTTTATGTTTGTTAACATTACAGCAATCTATGGGTGCAGTAAGTTGTTATAACCTTTTGTTATTACTTTTTTTTTACCGCCGGTATACTGTGTGTGTGTGTGTGTGTGTGTGTGTGTGTGTGTGTGTGTATATATATATATATATATATATATATATATATAAAAACAACGATGCCCAACTCCAAGGGTGTCACAATTCCCCAGACCAACGATTTGATGATTTAAACATCTTTTTTTTTTTTTTTTTAGCAAAGCATCAATCTTCACTGTCCTAAAATCACTTTGTCTTCATGTGATTTATTGCCATAATTACATAAACTGCAGCTCTCCCACATGATCAACAACAACAACAACAACAACATAATCCAGTTAAAACCTTCTGGAAACTTCCCCCACGAGGCCATGCAGACACATAACTTAATATGAAGTTATCTTCCATTTCTGGGACACACAAACAAACTAATAAAAACTATAAAACACACTTGTCAGAGTCCTGCCTCAGAGTAGAACTGGGCGATATATCGATGTTATATCAATATGGTTATGTGAGACTAGAATTCTTCTTAGATTTTGGATATATAGCGTAGCATAGCGGGTAGGGATGAGCGATATCTGTATCTTTACTCGGACTGGGCGGGGCCGGAAGATGATCCGGATACTCGTTTCAGCCGAGTATCCGACATGATCTCTAATAGCGGGCTAATATTAGCACAAGCTTATAGGTTAGCATCCATTTATTGACAATAAAGCACACGGTTCATTGTGTTGTCCCCGGGTCAAATTGACCCAGTTCATATCAGAAATATGGATTTCTTTCAACCAAATGGCCCAAAAATAACATGGATGATTCCATGCAACATTCTCCTGGTAACATTAATGATGACTTTCATTGAGTTTTGGGGTGTTTTATTTAATCTTATAGCATTTGAAGTTGTTTTTTTAATGGTTTCCAAACAGTATCCGGACTAAACTCTGACATCTACCCGTCTGAGATCCACTCGACATCCTCTGATCTTCACTAGTAGTCAAAATAATTCATCACTTCTGCCTTTTTAACTAAAAACTTATGTATCATTTGATATAAATGAGGTTTGTTGACCATGAATTACAAGAATAAGTGTGAAACCTGTTATTAAACCAGCTCAGGTTTAAAAAAAAAAAGCATCAAAAGCTGGAAAAAGTGACAAATAATATAACAGATGACTTTTCTATTGGCATTAATGATGATTTGTTTTTAATATGTTGGGGTGAAGATGATGATTTGTTGTTAATAAGAAGATGATTTGTTGTTAATATGTTGTTAATAAGAAGATGATTTGTTGTTAATAAGAAG
>NC_048429.1:613218-616227 GCF_013103735.1 Etheostoma cragini
TATTTTTAATAAGAAGATGATTTGTTGTTAATAAGAAGATGATTTGTTGTTAATATGTTGTTAATAAGAAGATGATTTAGTGTTAATAAGAAGATGATTTGTTGTTAATATGTTGTTAATAAGAAGATGATTTGTTGTTAATAAGAAGATGATTTGTTGTTAATATGTTGTTAATAAGAAGATGATTTGTTGTTAATAAGAAGATGATTTGTTGGTAATAAGAAGATGATTTGTTGTTAATATGTTGGTAATAAGAAGATGATTTGTTGTTAATATGTTGTTAATAAGAAGATGATTTGTTGTTAATAAGAAGATGATTTGTTGTTAATATGTTGTTAATAAGAAGATGATTTGTTGTTAATATGTTGTTAATAAGAAGATGATTTGTTGTTAATGTTGTTAATAAGATGATGATTTGTTGTTAATAAGAAGATGATTTGTTGTTAATAAGAAGATGATTTGTTGTTAATATGTTGTTAATAAGAAGATGATTTGTTGTTAATAAGAAGATGATTTGTTGGTAATAAGAAGATGATTTAGTGTTAATAAGAAGATGATATGTTGTTAATAAGAAGATGATTTAGTGTTAATAAGAAGATGATTTGTTGTTAATAAGAAGATGATTTGTTGTTAATATGAAGATGATTTGTTGTTAATATGAAGATGATTTGTTGGTAATAAGAAGATGATTTGTTGGTAATAAGAAGATGATTTGTTGGTAATAAGAAGATGATTTGTTGGTAATAAGAAGATGATTTAGTGTTAATAAGAAGATGATTTATTGTTAATAAGAAGATGATATGTTGGTAATAACAAGATGATTTGTTGTTAATATGTTGTTAATAAGAAGATGATTTAGTGTTAATAAGAAGATGATTTATTGTTAATAAGAAGATGATATGTTGGTAATAACAAGATGATTTGTTGTTAATAAGAAGATGATTTAGTGTTAATAAGAAGATGATTTATTGTTAATAAGAAGATGATATGTTGTTAATAACAAGATGATTTGTTGTTAATAAGAAGAGGATTTAGTGTTAATAAGAAGATGATTTAGTGTTAATAAGAAGATGATTTAGTGTTAATAAGAAGATGATTTAGTGTTAATAAGAAGATGATTTGTTGTTAATAAGAAGATGATTTGTTGTTAATATGAAGATGATTTATTGTTAATAAGAAGATGATTTATTGAGATCTTACCTACTATACATAAACAAATGTCGTTCCCCAACATTTTCCTCAACTCCTTCACCCAGTTCTTCACCTGCAGACACAAAGAAAAAAGACTTTTATATATCACACGAAACAAAGGGAATGGAGGAGAGAATAAAAAGACGGGAGGCGAGGACGAGAGGAGTCAAAGCTGAAAAGAAAGAAAGACTTTCGGTTTTCATTTAACGAACATATTTCGAACAATTAACAAATCTGATGACTCATTTTCCGTCGACCAATCAACGAACCAGAATTTATTTTAAAGTTTCAAATAATATATTTTAAAACAATATGCTACCAAAGCCTCTGTACTAATATTATATCATACGTGTTTGTCAGTTTTAGTATATTTACAGTAATATATTTATATACACATATATATATGTATTTTTACAGAAATTTATAACGAGTTTCCTGCACATATATCCCTATATTACACCTCAAAACTGTACAAGAGCTGGAAGAAGTACTCAGATCTTTTAAAGTAGTAATACTACAGTGTAGAAATACTCTGTTTTAACCAGGTTATATATGTAGATAGATAGATGGAGAGATAGATGGAGAGATAGATATTGATCCAATAAAATGGGATATTATAGTGTTGCAGCAGCCAAATCAGTCACACAGCATAGAATATAAATATAACGAAATACTAAAATACAATATACATACATACACTATACATGAAGTAATATTACAATAAAATACAAGAGCTAATATTTGAATATATTCACAACAAACGTGCAAATGCTTAACTAGTAAATGTAACGGACGCTCATTAATATCAGAAAGTTACGCACTAAAAACTTGAATAATATTATTTTTTAAGCAGTAGTTTTGTTGATTGGGGTTTATTTAGACACGGGTTTTATACGTATACGGTTATATGTCTGGTAATGAAATGGTCAGAAACAACAGGCCCATGTTCACAGGCTCGTGGCCTTTACTGCCCCCCCCCGCCCCCCCGGGGAGTTGGTACCTTCTGGAAGGAGTCCTCGTCGGTGACGTCGTAGACTAGCACGGCTCCGTTGGAGTCTCTGTAGTAGATGGGACCCAACGCGTGGAATCGCTCCTGGCCGGCCGTGTCCTACACAAACAACCAAAAACACACAAATATTATACATTATTATCATATTTCATCACTGTTAACTAGGCCCGGATTTTACAGTTTCAATTGAATAATCCAATATATATATAAAGATATATATTTGTAGTTTTGTTCTAATTTTTGTAGTGGTGTTCTAATTCTCCGCGGTTAATTTAATTCACTGTAAAGTCAACTATAATACCCACAATGCACTGCTAAATGGAGTGCACACACACATGATGTAGCCTACATTGTAGTCCTGTATCTCACAATGCAACACGGCTGCGTTTGTCCCCGAGGAGGAGGAGAAGGAGAAGAAGAAGGAGAAGAAGAAGGAGAAGAAGGAGAAGAAGAAGAAGAAGAAGAAGAAGAAGGAGAAGGAGAAGGAGAAGGAGAAGAAGAAGAAGAAGAAGAAGAAGAAGAAGAAGAAGAAGAAGAAGAAGAAGAAGAAGAAGAAGAAGAAGAAGAAGAAGAAGAAGAAGAAGAAGAAGAAGAAGAAGAAGAAGAAGAAGAAGAAGAAGAAGAAGCACTAGCGGAAAAACTGAAAAGGAAAATGGAGCGGGCGGGCTTTGCATGTTAACGCCGTGACATGGAACAAAAATACGTGTCAGTAGCTCGGTCTGTAGGGGGGGTGGGAACCGGAGGGTCGCTGGTTCAAGTCCCCGCTTGGACCAAAGTACAGAGTGTGGACTGGTAGCTGGAGAGATGCC
>NC_048429.1:616237-618560 GCF_013103735.1 Etheostoma cragini
CCCCCACTCTGACATCCCTCCATTAGCGCATGTATAGGACCTGAGCACGTGTGTGTAGTTCAGGCCTGTGTGGAGTGTGTAACAACAACAAAGATGGCGACCCTCACCCATATGGCCAGGTTCACCCTCTTCCCCGTGATGTTGAGCTTCTTCGTGAGGAAGGACGCCTGCAGGAGACAAAGAGGAGCAAACAATCATCATCAGCTTTATATAGTTAAAGGAAATCAGGCTTAATAATTACCTGCAATCAGAAGTCAAGCTTCTTTGACACAATAATTAATCGGAATCAGCTTATTAGTATTTGGCTTTTTTTCCGTTAGAATGCAAACTAAAGTTAATAAGTTAGTGTTACGTTGTGTTGAAAATGTCAAAAAAAAGTGACAAACATTGAAAAAAAGCGTCAAAAGTGTTGAAAAATTTGACAAAAACATAAGAAATAGTTAAGAACATCGATAAAAAGTGTCGACAAAAGTTTTGATTTTCATTTTTGACGGGAAGACAACCCGAGGGTTAAAGGGTCCAGTTTAAAAAAAACAGTAACTACCCTTTAACCTGAACGTAGAAACCCTTTCCTGTTGAACCCGGTGTTCTGGTGCTTGTGCAACTCCTGGCGTTGTGCCACAGAGCGTCCGCCCGCCGCCATTAGTAACCTGGAAACTGAGAGTTCCTGCGGACGGGTCCCTGAACGCACCCCCGTCAGGAGGTCAAAGGGCGTCGGGGGGGTTTCTGCTTATTGGAGCGTTGAGTGGGAAACTCGAGGTTTACGATTCAGTGTCAACAGAAAGGACCTGAAGGCTCAGACACGAATGAAATAGTTTTATTGGGGGGTTTGTGTGTGTGTGTGTGCGTGTGTGCGTGTGTGTGTGTGTGTGTGTGTGTGAGGTCTGTCAGCTGACTGAGTGTGTTAGAGCATGTGCTCCGACCTCTGAACATGTGTTTTGGCCGTGTGTGTGTGTCTCTGTGTCTGTGTGTTACTGTGTGTGTGTGTGTGTGTGTGTCTATCTGTGTGCCTCTGTGTCTGTGTGTTACTGTGTGTGTGTGTGTCACTGTGTGTGTGTCTATCTGTGTGCCTCTGTGTCTGTGTTACTGTGTGTGTGTGTGTGTGTCTATCTGTGTGCCTCTGTGTCTGTGTGTTACTGTGTGTGTGTGTGTGTGTCTATCTGTGTGCCTCTGTGTCTGTGTGTTACTGTGTGTGTGTGTGTGTGTGTGTGTGTCACTGTGTGTGTGTGTGTGTCTATCTGTGTGCCTCTGTGTCTGTGTTACTGTGTGTGTGTGTGTGTGTGTGTGTGTGTCTATCTGTGTGCCTCTGTGTCTGTGTGCCTCTGTGTCTGTGTGTTACTGTGTGTGTGTGTGTGTGTGTGTCTATCTGTGTGCCTCTGTGTCTGTGTGTTACTGTCTGTGTGTGTATATCTAGAATGTGTTTCTTCTTCATAATAAATTATAAATTATAATTTATTATAATAAATAATAAATTAGCCGGAAATGATCCCCGGCTGCTCGGATGGAGATGCTCCATCATACTGGATTCACCCTGCAGAGACCTGAGGACCGAGTAACCATAGTCCTCAGAAATCAGCCGGGGGTTAGAGCGACGACACAGAGACAGAGGACGGGGACAGACATCCGAAATGCAAAAAAGCGTCTAAGGTGACGAAAACTTAATATTTTTGCAAGTAGAGATTTGGACTTGGCAAAGAGCGTTGGGTGGAATCAATCATGTTATTTTGGGGAATTAAAAAGAACATTGATATAGGACAACATGAGGACAACATGAAGACAACATGAAGACAACATGAGGACAACATGAGGACAACATGAGGGCAACATGAGGGCAACATGGGGACAACATGGGGACAACATGAGGACAACATGAGGACAACATGAGGACAACATGGGGACAACATGAGGACAACATGGGGACAACATGAGGACAACATGAGGACAACATGAGGACAACATGAAGACAACATGAGGACAACATGGGGACAACATGAGGACAACATGAGGGCAACATGAGGGCAACATGGAGACAATATGAGGACACCATGAGGACAACATGAGGGCAACATGAGGACAACATGAGGACAACATGAGGACAACATGAGGACACCATGAGGACAACATGAGGACAACATGAGGGCAACATGAAGGCAACATGGGGACAACAAGGGGACAACATGAAGGCAAAATGAAGGCAACATGGGGACAACATGGGGACAACAAGGGGACAACAAGGGGACAACACGAGGGCAACATGAAGACAACATGAAGACAACATGAGGACAACATGAAGACAACATGAAGACAACATGAAGACAACATG
>NC_048429.1:622081-623348 GCF_013103735.1 Etheostoma cragini
TATTAACATGGAGTCTGGTGGAGATATGCTGCTCTATACACGCTAAAAGTAGTGATTATTTACATGGAGTCTGGTGGAATACAATTTTTTTACAAAATATTTGACTTTTTTTTCTTGAAATCTCTGATGTAAACAAAAGCGAAACAACTAAACGTGTTTGAGGCGACAGATCGGCGATGTAATGGTGAGGGTGAGGTCATCTGAGCTCAGGGCGTCCATTACGGCTGCCAAAAGGGGCGGGACTACAGAAATCCTTCATATGTACATGAGTTCATTCATGGCGCTGAGGCTGAAGGCATTCCTGGGCTCCTGCTGTCAATCACACGCAGAAAAGAGACTTTACAGACCCATTCAGACCGAGGACCGCTCTGCTTAGGCATGCAGCTAGTGTACACACACACACACACACACACACACACACACACACACAAGAACACACACACACACACACACACACACACACACACACACACACACACACACAAGAACACACACACACACACACACACACTGACAGATGGCAGTATTCAGAGTGACGGTGGTCAAACAGACAGGAGACTGTACCTCTGTCAGTTGTTGTTTCTGATAAAGTTGCTGAAACACACACACACACACACACACACACACACACACACACACACACACACACACACACACACACATACACACACACATACACACACACACACACACACACACATATATACATACACACACAGACTCAGATTATTATTCTCTGAGTGTCTGACAACATTATGGAAAGGATTTCTACAGAGATAGAAACACACATATTTATATGTATATATATATATACAGTATATACATATACATATACATATATATATATACACACACACACACACATGTATGTACATATAGGCCTACACATACATATATACAGTAGGCTATATTTTAGCTTAAAGCCAAATTTCTTCAGAAATAACATGAGTGGTTCCATGCGATGCTTTTTGTGAGTTAAATGAAGGATTGGATCATTTCTCTCGTTGAATTGTGTTTTTTTTAATTCAACTTAATAGAAAATAAATAGTTTAAATACAGTTTCCTGAGTACATGTTGACGTATTCCCGTCTGGGATCTGCTCTCCGTCCTCTGGTTTTAACCGGCAGTCAAAATAATTCATCATTTGTGCTTTTTTTAAACTCAGAAAGACGATATAAGTCGATATTAATGAGGTTTATTGACCATGATTACAGGAATAAGTGTAACACCAGTGGAGATGTAACAGAATGGGGGGGGGGGGGGGGGG
>NC_048429.1:623448-625981 GCF_013103735.1 Etheostoma cragini
GCCTGTGAGGTCATGCCTGTGAGGTCATGCCTGTGATGTCATGCCTGTGATGTCCTGCCTGTGATGTCATGCCTGTGATGTCATGCCTGTGAGGTCATGCCTGTGAGGTCATGCCTGTGATGTCCTGCCTGTGAGGTCATGCCTGTGAGGTCCTGCCTGTGATGTCATGCCTGTGATGTCATGCCTGTGAGGTCATGCCTGTGATGTCCTGCCTGTGATGTCATGCCTGTGAGGTCATGCCGAGATTATTCCGACCTTTCTTACACTGGAGCTTTTATTTTGGAGCTTTTGTTTATTTTTATTTTTATTTTATTTTTTTTACATTTTTGTCACTTTACGAGACATTTGTTCACATTTCAGTCAATGTAATTTACTTTTTTCTGTCTTTTTTTATATTTTTTCAAAGTTCTAATACCAATTGTTTTTTTTTCCAAATGCTATAAAATTGACAAAATCGGCTGATAATATTTTAGATATTTCCCGATCTATTGGTATCGGCATTAATAATAGCTGATTAAAAAACTAAATCCCAAAAACACCATCCTGAATTGTTCTTCTGGAGATGAAGTATACAGATGGAGAAACAGCAGTTTCATGCAGATGAAGAGAAAGTTGTCTGAAAATAGTTAGTTTAATAAAGTGTTATTGTTATTATTGTTATTATTGTTATTATTGAGATCTGATCCTGGAGCAGATCTTAGTTTTTTTAACTGAGAAAAAAGAGTCTGAAGATCCAGAAGGACACAAGGATGAAGGAGAAGAATCCGTTAGACATGTCCCTGTGTTTTATCCCTCTGAGTAATGAAGCCGTGTGTGTGTGTGTGTGTGTGTGTGTGTGTGTGTGTATGTGTGTGTGTGTGTGCGTGCGTGTGTGTGGGCCAGGTTTAGCTACATTTGTTGGGACCAAAAACTGTGAATACAGTATACTTATGGGGACCTGACAGCTTTGTGGGGACAAAACGCTGGTCCCCTTAACGTTAAAGGGCTTTATGAGGACTAAGACTTGGTTTTAGGAGTAGGGTTAGAGTTAGGTTATGGTTAGGGTTAGGGTGAGGGTTAAGGTTAGGCATTTAGGTTTGATGGTTAAGGTTAGGGTTAGGGTGAGGGTTAAGGTTAGGCATTTAGGTTTGATGGTTAAGGTTAGGGTTAGGGTGAGGGTTAAGGTTAGGCATTTAGGTTTGATGGTTAAGGTTAGGGTTAGGGTGAGGGTTAAGGTTAGGCATTTAGGTTTGATGGTTAAGGTTAGGGTTAGGGTGAGGGTTAAGGTTAGGCATTTAGGTTTGATGGTTAACGTTAGGGTTAGGGTGAGGGAGTGCATTATGTCAATGACTGGTCCCCACAAAGATAGCCAGACACCACTGTGTGTGTGTGTGTGTGTGTGCGTGTGTGTGTTTGTGTGTGTGCATGCATGCGTGCGTGTGTGTGTGCGTGTGTGTGCGTGTGTGTGTGTCTGTGATGGATATCAGACATTTATTCAAATGTCGGCAGACCACATAAAGACAAACGGATGAAAGAAAGCAAAGAGAGTTGTGTAGCTCGGCGGCGTAGGGTTGACAGCGAGGCCTCTCTCTCTTTCTGTCTTTCTTTCAGTCTCCTGCGGGGGGGGTTGGGGGGGGGGGGGGGCCCTGGGGCGAGTGACCGGCGGGGGGGATTATTCCCCAATCTGTGCCGTCAGGCTTTTGGCCGCCTCGTCCCAGAGAAACAGACACCGACAGGATGAAGAACAGCTCGGCACACATCTGTTTCATGCTGCAGACAAACAGCCGAGAGAGATTTAATTATGTTGATTTGACTTTTTAATCGAAAGATTTTAGACTAAAAAGTTCCCCCGAGGAGTTTTACGTGTTCCTGTTTACAGTCGGCGTGTTTTCTCTCCTCGGGGTCGAGCTGACATGTTGAATGCATTTCCTTCATTATTAAACATTATGCAAAGCTGATTGTTCTTAGAGCTTTGAGACCGCATGGCTGTCAACTGCAGCCGTGTATTGGTGACTGGATCTTAGTGAATTTGCTCTCTCTTTTGCAAGTGAATCACTAACTCAAGGAAAGCAGCGTGAATTCTGCAGCGCTACCAAATCACACCTGACCTAACAGGAAGACAGGTAGTCCATTTACCTGTCTAATGTTCCCGTCCACTAAAAGTAATGTTTATGCTGCTGACAGACTCAGATTATTATTCTGAGTGTCTGACAACATTATGGAAAGGATTTCTACAGTTTTTTTTTGTTAAAGAGTAAGATCCTTTTTTTAAATGAAGCAGCCCTGAAACCACTGTCACCGAACTACACCAGACTCCATGTAAATAATCACTACTTTTATCATCGTAACACACACCTCATTCAAAGTCGACACAAACAAAATAAAATGATCAAAAAGCCGTCTTGGTTCATCTTTCCACTGTTCCAACAATCACTGGTCTGGTTCATAATTCACACATTCACATGTGGAGATATGTTGCTCTATACCTGCTAAAAGTAGTGATTATTTACATGGAGTCTGGTGGAGATATGCTGCTCTATACACACTAAAAGTA
>NC_048429.1:626081-628634 GCF_013103735.1 Etheostoma cragini
TCTGAAGTCTCTTTATATAGACCTTAGTGGTCCCTAATACTGGATCTGAAGTCTCTTTATATAGACCTTAGTGGTCTAGACCTGACGGAGGAGGGATACAGCAGATTGAGCGGGACAGGAACTCGAGCACAGAAACAAAATAAAACATCTGGTTGATTTTCAAAATAAAATAGACTTAAAATATAAAAGACGTCTTACAGGAGAAACCCTGAAACAGTGTTGAGGGGAAAGGACTCCAGGAAACCCTTTAAGAACCTGCACACCTCTGGTTTGGTTTTGCAATCTCTCTCTTTTCTGACTTCCGTTTCTTTCTTTCTTCCTTTAATCTTTAATCTTTACATCTTCTTAACCTCCATGAAAATAACATGGCATATGCGCGCGCATACTACTGTAGCAGAGCGCAAGAGACACAAACAGAGTCCGAGTGGACAGGTGCTCCGTTTCTCATGACTGCATATGACAAGCACGCGCACGCACACACACACACTCTCACACACGCGCGCGCGTTTTGTGCAGCAGCTTATTGAGATCAACAGGTTGGAAATGCGAAATAAAAACTTGCAGGCACGCGCACACATACACACACACACACACACACACGCACGTTTTGGGTTTAGCTGCGTACTGAGAACAACATGTTGGACATATGGACATAAAACTCACAGGTAGGACGTGAAGACGCTCAGGTTGCTGGGTACGTCCCGGAGCCCCAGGTCCGAGCAGTCCACCCGGTGCAGCAGCCCGTCCACCTCGCACCGACAGCGGCCGTGGCAGCCAGCCCGCCCCGCTCCTCCGTCCCGGTCCCCGGAGCCCTCCAGCCGGGCCACCGCGGAGCTGTTCGCCCGCTGCTCCCCGACCACGGAGCTCCTCGAGCCGGCCGAGAGGGCTGCAAACACGGCCAGCAGGGCCACACACCCGGGCATGTCCACCGCGGGTTCTCCTCTGGGGCTCAAAGTTTCAAATCCAGCTAAAAACAAACAATCAACAGGACCCGGATCAGGCTGGTCTCGGTCTCTGGTCGCAGCCCATTGGAGATGAATTTAACCTGATAGGCTGCGGATTGAATGCAAAACTGTGAAATCAAAAGTCCAACTTGTTTGAGTTAAGACTGCGAGGTGGTCGCTGTCCAAGCTGCACGCGGGCAGCGGCAGAGCCGGTGTGTGTCTGTGTGTGTGTGTATGTGTGTGTGTGTGTGTGTGTGTGCGAATGTGTGTGTGACGTGTGTGTCCCTCTCACACTACAACAGCGTGTCAGCCCAGTTTACTTTTATACAGGATACTCACTGTCTGTCTGTCTGTCTCTCTCTCTGTGTGTGTGTGTGTGTCTGTGTGTGTGTGTGTGTGTGTGTGTGTGTGTGTGTGTGTGTGTGTGTGTGTGAGAGACAAATCAGCAGCAAAAATAAACAAATAACGAGTCACTGAATCAAAACATCTTGACACAAAAGACACATTCTTCTGACATCATTCATGCAATAAATATCTAATATATAAAATATCACACAACTTTAACCCCTGTTGATTACTGCATTTAGATATTTATTTACTATAAATGTTGTTAAAATATGCAAATGAGGCTTTTATCTAATGCTAACTTTTGGTGAATTTAGAAGAAATCTACAGACATAACTTGACAAAGTAAAGAAAAATAAATATAAATATAAATATAAAATAAAGGACTAGTCTGAAAGTTATGGAAGAAGAAGAGTGTGTCATCTTTAAAGTAAAAGTATTTATGGAGTATAATTAAATGCATTTTCAGTTTTTAAAGGTTGTACTCATTCTATCTCTTTTACTTTTGGGTACACTCTAAGAAATAAATCCTTAAAATAACATCATTACCCCCGACTTTCTATAAATAAAAAAACAAAAAGTTTCAATTAAATATATGTGTTATTGGTAAAAAAACATAACTTACTGGACAGCTTTCACCTAGGAGAATTTAAATATATGTGAAAAAAAAACATAACACTTTCCATTATATTGTAAATTAACAGAAAAAAACAGCTGTGAATCGCACACAAGGGACGATTTCTGTAAAGATTTACAGCCATAAAACTGTAAATTTACAGATTATTTCTTAAATCTACATCAGTGCGTCACATCCTGAGTGTGACGAGGAACAAGTTCTGCAGATCCTTTACTTTATTAGAGTGTGTACGTTTTTAATGTTTCTGCAAAGACTGCCAGTAGTTTTGTCCAGCTATGTAGTTTTTATCCAAATTTCGTGATATCGAATGAAAAACGCCTTCTGGAAACAGCCAAATATGACGAAATTTCATGAACATCAACTCAAATGAAAAGGTCTCATGGGATTATTTTTTTTTTTTTAAAGTGTGAAGTTTGGTTTGGAGTCAAAGTTTTTCTTAAGAATGTAGAATTTTCCTGATAATTATTTGTATAATTTTATTTTAATTCCACCTTTTTACAATGAAGCCTATAAGAACGTCTTCATCCTGCTAGTTTTCTTCATATTATCACAGGAAGTGTGCCGAGCTCGGGTTAATGATTGGCAGTATAAGAGAGATATGAAGATGGTTATCACACACACACACAC
>NC_048429.1:628734-631343 GCF_013103735.1 Etheostoma cragini
CCCCCCCCCCCTGCCTCCCTCCAACATCCACCTCCATCACCCTCCTGCTTAGATTTCCAAAACAACAACTAGCTTCGTTAACCGTCGCGGCAGGTTAGCGGCACGTTAGCGGCACGTTAGCGGCACGTTAGCGTCAGGTTCGCGGCAGGTTAGCGACAGGTTAGCGACAGTTCAGCGGCGGCTTCCGTTCTTACCTGTAGAGTTGTGATGTGTTTGTCGTTGAATTTGTTCTCGCAGTATCGCAGCACGAGCGACGTCTTCCCCACGCAGCCTTCCCCCAACAACACCACCTTGAACGAGTACGTCTTGCCGCCCGTCCCCCCGGCCGCCATGGCTGGCAGTTTCCTGGACAAGTCCTCGGGTCCTTTTTCTTGATCAAAACAGCCGTTACCTACAAGCTAACGATGCTAATGCTAACCCCGATCGGAACTGGAGTCCTGCGTAGCTCACATCAGCTTCCGACTTTTAAAAAAGGAGCTAAAATCAGGAGAGAAACACGTCGACAGCATGCGCGGATCTGAGTTGGATCACTGTCTACCAACAGGTGTGGGAGAACCGGGTCTGGACTGGGAGCTACTTCCTCTTTCGAGCCGATGCGAATGCCTGCATTTCTCCCCAAATGGCGTCTGTTGAGCTAGCTAGTAGTTAGCCGGCTAGCTCCGCCGAAGATCGTCTACTTCCGAGAAGATGACTCACTAAGGACAGAGAGTTTGAATATGATCCCCCCAAAAATGGGAAATGATGGTGTTTCAGCAGCAAAATCAGTCACACAGCACAGAATCTAAGTATATAGAAGTACTAGGATACAATATACATGCATACAATATGCATGTAATAAAAATAGGAATAAAACACAAAAAGCAGACATTCCACACCCTCCATTAAAAAAAAAGACGTTAGCGAGGTAATTTAGGGTTGATATTGACTATTCTACCACTGTCTGTTAACTAAAAGAAGAAACAACTCGTTTTGTTGTATCTGCATGTATACCCGACTATTTTGGATGGATTTATTTAAAGAAAACTGGGCAAACAATTTAAGGATAAAGACATCGAAATATGTTTTGAAGTTGAATAAATAAAATAAAAAGTTTTTTTTGTACAGTAAATTAACGTCAATGTTTTGATTGAAAAAAGTTTTCTTATTATTGGGGAAATTCCACGTTCACAAGAAGAAATGGGCGGAGTCTACAGAAAAGAAGGTGCTCAGAATGTGCATCAGAGTGAGAGATCTGCGCAGCTTCGTCCTCTCTGCAGCCTCACATGACGCGCTGCTGTTGGGGAGGGGGGGGGCTGCTGGGGGGGGGGGGGGCTGTCGGCACATCAAACAACAGCTGACAGAAAACTATAGGAAATCATTATAACTCATCACGAGATGCTTCTTTGCTTCTTTTGAGCCAATTTGTGTGAATGAAATTTATCCAGGACGCATTCAGGAACCTGGGATTTTCCAGTTTCATCTTTTAATTCTGTTTCCTTTTTTCTCCACATTTTTGCATATTTTTCATCTTTCATCATTGATTTTAACGCACGTAGGATTTAGTATTTTGGACCATATGTTGGGGTGGGGGGGGGGGGGTCATGACCCTCACCCACAGTTTTTTTTATTTCTGTCATTTTTCCTGCTTTTTGCACAAAAAAATGACGATTTTTTAAAAAGTTATTCTCGTGATTTGATGTTTTTTTTGTTGCATTCAGGAACCTGGGATTTTCCCCTGTTGTATAAAAGCATTTTATCTTTTAATTATGTTTCCTTTCACTCCACATTTGTACATTTGTGTATTTTTCAATAGTCTCTTTTTTTTCACGCAAAAAATGTCAATTTTTGTGTCAAACTGTCAAACTGTCAAAATGTCAAACTGGGATTTTCCAGTGTTGTGTAAAAGCATTTGGTGGTCGAAGGGGGGGGGGGGGAGCTTTGTAGGTGAGGACCAGGACTTTGTAGGTGATCCGGTGGGAGATGGGGGGCCAAGGTAGCTGTTTTAGGACTGGAGGGATGTGGTGCAGGATTTGGTGCGGGGGATGAGGCGGGATGCTTTTAGTTGTAGTACACCGTTGCTGCAGTACACCCAGTCGGCCACTAGGGGGCGGAATCGGACTGGAAACAGCAGCATGAAGACCAATGACAACAATATATTATATAATTATTATCTAGTCACATCTAGTCACTTATTTATCAACTCTAATATTATTTTAACTATATTTCACTACTTTGCATGAATTTAGGTTTAATTCAATAGCATTTGAATTTATTTTTATTATAAAAAACGTTGAAAATATCTTAAAAATGTGGGAAATGCAGAGAGTGACATATATATAACATGGAAAACAACTTCGAAAAAGTGACAAAAATGTTGAAAAGGAACAAAAATATTAATCAAAAAAATTCTAAAAATACTAAAAAACTAAATATTTACATTTTGATCCAGAAAAACAAAAAGTGTTTGTGTGTGTGACTCTGTCTTTGTGTGACTGTGTGTGTGTGTGTGTGTGACTCTGTGAGTGTGTGTATGTGTGTGTGTGTGTGTGTGTAAGTGTGTGTGTGTCTTTGTGTGTGTGTTTGTTTGTGTGTGTGTGTGTGTGTGTGTCTCTGTGTGTGTCTGTGTGTGT
>NC_048429.1:636443-637519 GCF_013103735.1 Etheostoma cragini
AGAGTCTAGAGCTTAAAAATTCCCAGTTTATAACTGACATTTCAAGTTTAGAGCTAAAACATTCCCAGTTTAGAGTGGGTATTCCCAGTCTAGAACTGACATTTTGAGTCCAGAGTTAAAACATTCCCAGTTTATAGTGGGTATTCCCAGTCTAGAACTGGCATTATAGAGTCTAGAGCTTAAACATTCCCAGTTTATAACTGACATTTCAAGTTTAGAGCTAAAACATTCCCAGTTTAGAGTGGGTATTCCCAGTCTAGAGTTGACATTTTGAGTCTAGAGTTAAAACATTCCCAGTTTAGAGTGGGTATTCCCAGTCTAGAACTGGCATTATAGAGTCTAGAGCTACAACATTCCCAGTTTAGAGTGGGTATTCCGAGTTTAGAGTTGACATTTCAAGTTAAGAGCTAAAACATTCCCAGTTTAGAGTGGGTATTCCCAGTCTAGAGTTGACATTTCAAGTTAAGAGCTAAAACATTCCCAGTTTAGAGTGGGTATTCCCAGTCTAGAGTTGACATTTTGAGTCCAGAGCTAAAACATTCCCAGTTTAGAGTGGGTATTATAATTGGCTTCAATTACAGATAAAAGGTAAACATTATGCGTAGAAATGTAACTCAGAGCGTTATGAACTTACAGAGCTTCTTGGTTTCTGTCTGTTTCTACCGCATTGCATTGTGGGATACGTATGCTGGCGTACTCCAGTGTTGCATACTGTAGTATGCATTTCACATACTGATGTAGCTCAGCGTAAGTTCTTTCAGGAAGACGTAATTTAATCAAAGCTCTCTTCCTAAATGGATTCAGCTGTTGGAGGCGGTCACCTTCCTGCTTAACCAACCAATCAGAATCATACACACATTGCAAGGGCCAATCACAGAGTCACAACCCTTAACCAAAGGTTAACGTTCCCAATTTAGATGCAACATACAATGATGCAGATCAGGTATTCGCTGTGTGTGTGTGTGTGTGTGTGTGTGCACGCATGTGTGCGTGCGTGTGCGCATGTGTGTGTGTGTGTGTGTTTCTCCGTCCGTCCGTGTGTGTGTGTGTGTGTGTGTGTGTGTGTGTGTCTGTCC
>NC_048429.1:637619-641681 GCF_013103735.1 Etheostoma cragini
AGACAGGTAGGCAGACAGGTAGACAGACAGGTAGGCAGACAGGTAGACAGACAGGTAGACAGACAGGTAGGCAGACAGTTAGACAGACAGTTAGACAGACAGGTAGACAGACAGGTAGGCAGACAGGTAGACAGACAGGTAGGCAGACAGGCAGGCAGACAAGCAGGCAGACAGACAGGCAGACAGACAGACAGGATGCATGTTTTATGACCCCAAGACCGACCAAAATAAAGAAACATGCATCTCCAGATAGTAAAGTAAGTAAGTAGGTAAAAGTTGATTTATATAGCACCTTTCACAGGTATAAGGCCACAAAGGCAACAAAATCATTAATATCATAAAATACACACAATAAAAGCACAATAAAAGACAGTACATGATCATATCAACCCACAAGTAGCTAATTGAAAGCCTGAACAAATAAATGTGTTTTAAGTCTGCATTTGAAGGCATCAACAGAATCAGAAGAGCGCATAGACGGTGGAAGGTCATTCCACAACCTAGGGGCAACAGCCTGAAAACATCGGTCTCCTCTAGTACGGTAGCGAGTGCGTGGAACCGTCAGCAGGTCTTGATCCACAGACCTCAGAGCACGCATAGGGGTATAACGCTGAATCAAGTTACTAATATAGAGGGGAGCCTGGCCATGTAAAGCTCTGAAAACTAGAACCAACATTTTAAAATTTATCCTATAAGACACTGGTAACCAATGAAGTTCTTTTAGGATTGGGGATATGTGAGACCTCCTGTCAGTACGTGTTAAAATTCTGGCTGCAGAGTTTTGTACTAATTGCAGTCGAGAGAGCTCCTTTTGGTTTAGGCATAAAAATAAACTATTACAATAGTCTAATTGCGAAGACACAAAGGCATGAATGATAAGCTCCAAATCATTTCTTGAAACTATATTTCTAAGTTTTGAGATTTTCCTTAATTGAAAAAAGCAGTTTCTTGTCAGCTGCTTTCAGTGCTGCACTAGCGACATGTCTTTGTCCAGGATAACTCCCAAATTTCTAAGACTTGGCTTAGCAGACTGACCTAAATCACCCAAGTATTGTTTAATCCCAGGGATTGCAACCTCAGGGGCTATGATCAATGTTTCGGTTTTGTCTGCATTTAGCTGTAGGGAGTTCTCACTTAACCATTTTTTAATTTCCACAAGACAATGGAGCAAGGTGTTTAACTTACAGATCTCTGATGGCTTGAAGCAACAGTAAAGTTGGATATCATCAGCAAATAGGTGAAAAGAAACATCATTGAACCTTTGTATGATCTTTCCCAAAGGGATCAAATACAACAAGAATAGAACAGGGCCCAGAACAGAGCCTTGAGGCACTCCACGGAGCAAGTCTGCAGACTCAGACCTTATTTGGTTAGCTGTAACACTGAAACTACGCCCAGATAAATATGAAGTGAACCACTGCAGAACTGACCCTGACAGCCCTACTTGATCCCTTAATCTTTTCAGCAAAACCTGGTGGTCGACGGTGTCAAAGGCTGAAGACAGATCCAAGAGAATGTGGCCAGAAGATGTGTTGATATTTAATGTTTGTGAGAACCTGAAGAATGAATTGTTAATTGTTTTTATTTATTGAGAACATTATCATGATCATCTTATAGAATAGGATGCGTTGCTGTAGATCAAACCCCCCCCCCTCAGAAACCCTCTTAGCATTAAGAGTGTGCTCGTTAAAATACCTCCGTAGAGCCTGAGAGCCCTTCAGCTGGGGGGGGGGGGGCTCGAGCAGCCGCCCATCGCTCCTCCTCTTGATCTCTAATGTTCCCGTTAACCGGCTTCAAAGCCGTTTCCACATTCATATTCTGCAAATGCTGCTCCTTATCAAAGCCCAAATTCTCTTGCATGTGTTGAAGAAGTAGAAGTTTTACTGTCAGTGTCTTGTGTTTATGTTTTTTAAATTACCAATTTGCACGTAGGAAACAAACCTTTTAGTGGAGAGCCCCAAAAAGTAAAACACATTGTCAATCACTCAATGTAAAAACATGCTTTATTCATTAAAGGTCCCAAGGCATGAAAACGTCCCTTTTTATGAGCTATATTAACATTAATATGCTAAATCTCACTTTAATGGACACGTGAACAGCTGATATGACGTACGTTTACGCTGTGTGTGAATCTCTCCGCAGCCGCCTGGATGCCAATCACATCTCCAGCGTTCCCATTGGCTGTTTCTCCGGCCTGCGCTCGCTCCGCCACCTGTGGTTGGACGATAACGCCCTGACGGAGGTGCCGGTGGAGGCGCTGGGCGAGCTGCCCGCCCTGCAGGCCATGACGCTCGCCCTGAACCACATCAGCCACGTCCCAGATCTGGCCTTCGGCACGCTGGGCCGCCTCGTGGTGCTGTACGTACGACTCGGACACAAACACATGGAAATGAGCAAGGCACACACTGGGTTTTGGACATGGATTTCTCTTAATTGATCCTTTTGGGATGACTCCCGCGAGGAAATTGAAAATTCCAGCAGCAGTTTTTGCAAGAAAGAAAAGTGTAAAGACAATAATAATAATAACAGTAATAATAATAATGATAATAATAATAATGATAATAATAATAATAATAATAATAATAATAATAATAATAATAATAATAATAATAATAATAATAATAACAGTAATAACATTCGTCAAATAAAGATAAAAAGACCATCAATTATTATCAAAGTGTCAGTGTTGAGTCCAGTGTTAAAGTGATAAAGTGACCAGGTATTAATGTGAGTCCAGGTGTGTGTGTGTGTATGTGGTGTCTCTGCCTTACCCCCCGACCGAGTGAGGAGTTGTAGAGTCTGATGGCACATAATATAATATCACATTTTTAACGTGGAAAATAGTATAAAATGTTCTTGTTGCAACTCGATAAGTTCGTATCTCGTTAAAACCTGAAAATATCTTACTATCACAATTACCTTCGTATGTTATATTATTATATTGTTATATTAATTTCAATAATGCCAATTAACAAGGTTTCTTTTGATGGTCACAGACAGGAGAAATTATAAAAAACGGAAAACAAAATAACTTAAGAAGAAGAACCGACAGGAGTTAGCTAGTAGCTGGTTAGCAAGTAAGCTAGTAGATTAGCACGTTGTTTAGCCGATGAGAAACTCCTGAGAAATGACCTAGTGGATATCAGTTAAGCTAATCAGTAAGTTAATGTTAGCCATGTAGCTTAGTTAGTAACCTAGTTAGTTAGCTAGCTAGTAAGTCAGCTTGTATGTTAGGCAGGCGGTTTGCTATTTCGTTAAAAACTAAGTTAGCCATGAAGGCTAGTCAGTTGGATCATAGCAGGTTAGCTAGAAGGTTAGCTATTTCGACAGTAAGTTAACATTAGCCAGTAGGTTAATCTGTTTGTTAGCAAGTATGTTAGCTAGTATTAGCTATTTGGTTTACAGTGAGTTAGCCATGAAGGCTAATCAGTTGGACAATAGCAGGTTAGTAATAGTAAGTGACTTGGTCAGTTGGTTAGCTGTTTGGTTTAAAGGTTAAGTCAGTGTTTTAGTCGGTAAGTTAGTTATGGTTAATCAGCTGGTTAGTAAGCTAGCTAGTTTGTTAGCCCAAGTTGTAATCATTACGCCAGTAAGTTAACAATATCCAAGTTAGCTTGTTGGCTAGCCAACGAATTAGGTTGATATGGTCAGTTGATCACCGGGTTAACCAGTTTGAGAACAATCTGGTTAACGAAGTCTGAAAGGTAACTCAGTAAAGTGTTGAGCTCAGATGTTGACCAGTGAATTAGTTAGTTGGTCAGTTAGTAAGTAAGTCAGTTAGCTAACTAATGGGCAGTAGTTAGCAGGTTGGTTGGGCAGTTGAAGTTAATTTAATTAATTAATAATTTAATATAAAATGTGTTTTAATAAGCGGGACTTGGATAGTTTGAACTCAGATTTAAGGTTATAAAGTCAAATCAATTCAGAATTAACTGAACATAGAATATCTGAACTTGGATTTACAGAATAAGGTTTTTGATTTGAATATTTTATCTAGCCTGTGTGTGTGTGTGTGTGTGTGTGTGTGTGTGTGTGTGTGTGTGTGTGGAGAATGTTGCTGCA
>NC_048429.1:641781-642353 GCF_013103735.1 Etheostoma cragini
TGTGTTTCTGTCTGTTACCTGTGTTTCTGTCTGTTACCTGTGTTCCTGTCTGTTACCTGTGTTTCTGTCTGTTACCTGCAGCGACCTGTCGTCCAATCAGCTGTCGTATCTGCCTCTGATTGGTCTAAAGAGTCTAACTCACCTGCGATTGGCTGGAAACACCCAGCTGATGGAGTTAATACCCCGAGAGGAGCTGCCCCGAGTCAGGTGAACACACACACACACACACACACACACACAGTCACATGACCAAAAACCTTTATAATTGGTAATTGATCCGGTATTGAGCAAGAATGCTGTAACGGCCCCGACGCACCGAGCCCGCGGTCGGGGACCAGTGGCACCGACAGCCGCCTGTGCCCCCCCAACCCACGTTGGCCCTCGTCGCCTTGGTCTGGGCCAAAAGTTAGCACCGGACCACATGGATCAGAGACTACGGTCTATGGCCAAGTGCCACGTGTACGTTCTGCGCCTGCGTGAGAGGAAAAAGTAAAAATCTATTTGTCATTCAACAATGGAAACCGGCTAACGTCGGTACGATTCCCACAACAGGCAGGGGGGGGGGGGGGGGG
>NC_048429.1:642569-646343 GCF_013103735.1 Etheostoma cragini
CCCCCCCCCCCCCAACACACACTCTGACATCTCCCCATTTTGTGCATAAAGAGGTCCTGAGCATGTGTGTGTATTTCAGGCCTGTGTGTAGTGACATATACAAAGTGTGTACACAGAGTGTAAATTGTCATTTTAAATTTTAATTGGGATTAATAAATAGTATTAATTAAATGTATTAAATTAACGAAGTGTTTAGCGGCAGAACCGAGCAGAGCCTCTGGTCCCTGTGCTTCCCTTGGCTTCAGGTCCCTACTGGTTTTCGGTAATTGGAGCCGGTCAGCAGCAAAATCCGCATTATCATAACAAAAATATGGTGTTTTTTGAAAATTAAACCATGGAAACCTATCCTGGTCCAACCTCAAAATACAATTATGACCCTTTAAATGGGCAGAATGTGGTGCTTTAAGAAGACATCTGTCTTGCGTTTTTTTGTACTCTACGCGGTTTTGTCCTGCCCTGGTTGCTCCGGATTGTTGTGGTTTGCCGAGGCGCAGAGAACTTTCTTTTCCACCTTAAAGTGTTTGTTTGTTTTCAGGGTGATGGAGCTTCCTCACGCCTTCCAGTGCTGTGCCTTTGTTTCCTGTGAGAGGAGAGGAGGAGGTGCATCATGGGAGAGGGAGGACACCGCAGACTCCATCGGGACAGAGACGTCCGTCCTCTCCAGCCAAGGTGACCCCAAACTCCTAAAACAAGAACTGCAACTAAACTGCTTTCCACTGATTACATACTGCGTTGACACCTAGAAGCCTGACTGTGTGAGAGTGAGTAAAATGAAATTTCAAAATAAAAGCCTCTCCTTGCTTTTGCTCCACAGTGGATCAGGACTGGGAGGATTTCTTGATAGAGTTTGAAGATGAACCCAAGCTTCAGCACTCGGTCCACTGCAGCCCTGCTCCAGGTATCGCAAACATCTAACCCCCATGTTGTCCTCATGTTGTCCTCATGTTGTCCTCATGTTGTCCTCATGTTGTCTTCATGTTGTCCTCATGTTGTCTTCATGTTGTCTTCATGTTGTCCTCACGTTGTCTTCATTATGTCTTCATGTTGTCTTCATGTTGTCCTCATGTTGTCTTCATGTTGTCCTCATGTTGTCTTCATGTTGTCCTCATGTTGTCTTCATGTTGGTCTCATGTTGCCCTCAAGTTGTCTTCATGTTGTTCCCATGTTGCCCTCAAGTTGTCCTCATGTTGTCCTCATGTTGTCCCCATGTTGTCTTCATGTTGTCCTCATGTTGTCTTCATGTTGTCCTCATGTTGCCCTCAAGTTGTCTTCATGTTGTCCTCATGTTGTCTTCATGTTGTCCTCATGTTGCCCCCATGTTGTCTTCCTGTTGTCCTCATGTTGTCTTCATGTTATCCTCATGTTGTCCTCATGTTGTCCTCATGTTGTCCCCATGTTGTCTTCATGTTGTCCTCATGTTGTCCTCATGTTGTCCTCATGTTGTCCTCATGTTGTCTTCATGTTGTCCTCATGTTGTCCTCATGTTGTCCTCATGTTGCCCTCAAGTTGTCTTCATGTTGTTCCCATGTTGCCCTCAAGTTGTCTTCATGTTGTCCTCAAGTTGTCCTCATGTTGTCCTCATGTTGTCCTCATGTTGACCTCATGTTGCCCTCATGTTGTCCTCATGTTGTCCCCATGTTGTCCTCATGTTGTCCTATATCAATGTTCTTTTTAATTCCCCAAAATAACATGATTGATTCCACCCAACGCTCTTTGCCAAGTACAAATCTCTACTTAATTTTGTGGCGTCTAATTCAATTTTATAGCATTGTAAAACAAATGGAAGTGTTTTTGAAATAGTATTTAGTAAAAGTTGACATATTCCAGTCTGTGATTATCATCAACATCCATTCCTTTAATTTTAGTCTCAATAATTCCTAATTTCTGCTTTTCTAACTCAAACATTAGGTATAATTCCCTATAAATGAGGTTTATTGACCATAAATTCCCCAAAATGACTGTAAAACTGAAGTTAATAAGTTAATGTTACGTAGTGTTAAACGTCAAAAAAAGGGACAAACATTGAAAAAAAGACTCCAAACTGTTGAAAAAAGGTCCAAAAACGTAAGAAAAAGTTAAAAACATTGATTAAAAGCTTAAAAAAGGGCAAGGCTGCCCAATCTGGGGCCGCGGGCCAAGTTGGGCCCATGCTGGGTTAATGCTGAGAAAATGACTATTTAATTACATGGAGTCTGGTGTATTGCAGCACATCGGCACACTGAATTAAAAAATATCATATTAATGTCTGTGAATACATTTACCAACGCTATATTGATTTATTTATTGATTGTTGACGATATTTGTGTCAATCGTCCTCCAGGACCGCTCCGGCCCTGCCTCCATCTGCTCGGCAGCTGGTTGATCCGCGGCGGCGTGTGGCTGATTGCTGCGCTGTCATTGGTCAGCAACAGCCTGGTGGTCCTGTCGGTCTTCTTTTCTCCCGCCGCCTCAGTGACACCATCCAAGCTGCTGATTGGTCTTCTGGCCCTGGTGAACGGCCTGATGGGAGTGTGGAGCGGGTGGTTGGCGGCGGTGGATGCCTGGACGTTCGGCAGCTTTTGGAGGTACAACCATGATTCAGAGGGCCACATTTATTAATAATAATAATAATAATAATAATAATAATAATAATAATAATAATAATAATAATAATAATAATAATAATAATAATAATAATAATAATAATAATAATAATAATAATAGTGTGGTTTGTGGGGACTCTGGGAATACTGTGGTCTGTAGGGTTTCTGGGAATACTGTGGTTTGTGGGGACTCTGGGAGTACTGTGGTTTTTGGGGACTCTGGGAATGCTGTGGTTTGTGGGGACTCTGGGAGTACTGTGGTTTGTGGGGACTCTGGGAGTACTGTGGTTTTTGGGGACTCTGGGAATGCTGTGGTTTGGGGGGACTCTGGGAGTACTGTGGTTTTTGGGGACTCTGGGAATGCTGTGGTCTGTAGGGTTTCTGGGAATACCGTGGTTTTTGGGGACTCTGGGAGTATTGTGGTCTGTAGGGTTTCTGGGAATACCGTGGTTTGTGGGGACTTTTCATATAATATATATAATAAATTTCAAAATAAAAGCCAATGAAAGGTCTTGGACTTTATGTGTGTTGCAGGTATGGAGCGAGCTGGGAGAGCAGCTTCCTGTGTCGCCTCAGCGGCTTCCTGTGCGTGTTTGCGTCGCAGACCGGCCTCTTCCTGCTCACCGCCGCGGCTCTGGAGCGATGCCTGGCCGCCGGCGCCGCACGCCGCCGCCAACCCGAGGGACGCAGTGGTGAGACGAACAAGCGCACATCTAGGGCTGGGGGAGTCCTTTTATAAAGAACTCATAGGGTAGATTAGATAAATGTGCTCGTTAAGGCCCTCGTTTATTTCAATAATTAAATTTTTTAAATAAAGATGTATTTTAAAAGATCTACATACAGACTTATTACAAAATAAAATACCCAAATAATGTCCTGTTAAACTTAATTTAAACACAGTAGACCTCTCTCTCTCTCTCTCTCTCTCTGTCTCTCTCCCCCTTTCTGTCTCTCTCTCTCTTTGTCTCTCTGTCCCTTTCTGTCTCTCTCTCTCTGTCTCTCTGTCTCTCTGTCCCTTTCTGTTTCTTTGTCTCTCTGTCCCTTTCTGTCTCTCTCTCTCTGTCTCTCTGTCCCTTTCTGTCTCTCTCTCTCTTTGTCTCTCTCTCCCTTTCTCTGTCTCGGTCTCTCTTTGTCTCTCTGTCCCTTTCTGTCCCTTTCTCTCTCACTCTCTCTCTCTCTCTCTCTCTCTCTC
>NC_048429.1:646443-647491 GCF_013103735.1 Etheostoma cragini
CTGAAGTCTCTTTATATAGACCTTAGTGGTCCCTAATACTGGATCTAAAGTCTCTTTATATAGACCTTAGTGGTCCCCCTAATACTGGATCTGAAGTCTCTTTATATAGACCTTAATGGTAAGTAAACCATGTGATGTGGTGTGATTTGTGAATGGAAGGTTGCTGGTTGAAATCCCTGATTCCTGTCCTCTCCTCTAGGGATTTATCTTGGAACAGACTGACGACGGTGAAGCCAAACTCGTTCTCTGCTCTGCCGGCTCTCACCAAACTGTGAGTTACCATGACAACCACTACTCAATCTCGAGAGTCTTCACTGGTTGTTTAATAGAATAGATATAAAATATGACCTTGTGTTGTCCTTCGGGTCAAATTTGACTCGTTTTTAAAGTTTCTTTAGCTCAGAAATATGTGTTTCTATTAACATAAATGCCCAAATATAAGATGGATGTACGTTGTGTGGAACCCAGACTACCTGTCCAGGTGAAATGAACCATTACATTCATTGAATTTTGGGTGTTTTATTCAATTTTTACGTTTGAAAAACATGTTTAAGTCGTTTAAAAACCCTATCCTGACTGAATTTTGACATAAAACCAGTCTGGGATCCAATCAGTGTCCTTTGATCTTAAGTATTATTTTTCAAAATAATTCCTAATTTCTGCCTTTTGAATACAAAAATAAGTCAAAATCTCATATTAATTAGGTTAATTGACCATGAATTTAAAACAAAAGCTAGAAAAAAGTGCCAAAAACGTGCTTTAAAAGCATAAAAACTACAAAAAGTTCAATTTCACCGAGTTCATAGTCGAAGGGAAGACAACACGTTACCGTTAACGTTACCTGTGTTTCTGTCTGTTACCTGTGTTTCTGTCTGTTACCTGTGTTCCTGTCTGTTACCTGTGTTCCTGTCTGTTACCTGTGTTTCTGTCTATTACCTGTGTTCCTGTCTGTTACCTGTGTTTCTGTCTATTACCTGTGTTCCTGTCTGTTACCTGTGTTCCTGTCTGTTACCTGTGTTTCTGTCTGTTACCTGTGTTCCTGTCTGTT
>NC_048429.1:647591-649373 GCF_013103735.1 Etheostoma cragini
CCCCCCCCTACAGGTTTCTCTATTGACCCCCTACAGGTTTCTCTATTGACCCCTACAGGTTTCTCTATAGAGCCCCCCTAAAGTGAAACTTTTGGAAAATGGGTCAAATATGAGCCCAGGACAACAGGTAAAGGTTGTTATTTCCCCATTGGGGATCAATAAACAGATTAAATATGTAAAGAAATAACATTAAAAAAACAGGAGGGTTAATGAGTGACAAAACATTGAAAAAATGCGTCAATATATGTATATCCTGCAGGAGAGTCGTGATTTAACCAGAAGAACGTCATGGTGAGTCACTCCGAATCTGAACCAACGCAATCGCACAATTACCCACAACACACCAGAGCTCGGAGTCAAAGTGATTTCATTCAACTTAAATGTTCTGATTGTCTGAGAATCCCACTCACACTCACTTCCTGTCTGCTCATTCTTCTTCTGTGGTTGATTAACTCCCCGTCAGCCAGGAACACTCTCGTCATGCAGCGAGTTATTGCAGAAACACACGGAAATCCAGAGTTATCCGTGGCGATGATGCTCCCTGGATCAGCCAATCAGCACGCTGAGCTGAAACAGGGCGCACGCTGCCTCCCAAAATAACATGATTGATTCCACCCAACGCTCTTTGCCAAGTACAAATCTCTACTTTCATTAATTTTGGGGCGTCTTATTCAATTTTATAGCATTGTAAAACAAATGGAAGTGTTGTTGAAATAGTATTGAGTAAAAGTTGACATATTCCAGTCTGTGATTATCATCAACATCCATTCCTTTAATTTTAGTCTCAATAATTCCTAATTTCTGCTTTTCTAACTCAAACATTAGGTATAATTTCCTATAAATGAGGTTTATTGACCATATATTCCAAAAATAACTGTAAAACTAAAGTTAATCCTTGTTTTGTTTTATCGTCAACCTGTAACTTTTTGGATTTCCGGGTAAAAATTTTAAACAGAATTTTTTTTTTTTTAATGTTTTGGACATCTTTTTCGACACTTGTTTGTTTTCAACGTTTTTAAACCTTTTATCAAAGTTTTTTGTCCCTTTTTCCAACTTTTGTCGATGTTTTTCTCTCTGCATTTGTTTTTTTTTTGCCCAATTGTTCTAATATCAATTTTTGATGGTTTATTTCTGATATAGAAACTTTTGGATAAATGGGTCAAATGTGACCCCCGGACTACAGGAGGGTTAACAAGTTAGTATTGAAAACGTCAAAAAAGTGACAAACATTGAAAAAATATTTGAAAAAAGGGACAAAAACGTAAGAAAAAGTGAAAAGAAATTGGCTTTTCTAACTCAAACATTAGGTATAATCTCCTATAAATGAGGTTTATTGATCATGAATTCCCAAAATAACTGTAAAACTAAAGTTAAGCGTCGTGTCGTCTGCCCGTCGACCTGCAACTTTTGGGTTTTCCGGGTCAACATTTTAAAGGTGAACGTGTCCGACGTTAAGTGGCAAACATTGAAAAAAAGCACCAAAACAAAAAAAAAGAGTCAAAAATGTAAGAAAAGGTCAAAACATTGATATAAAACTAAAAAGTTAAAAACGTTGATTTTGACGGGAAGACGACACATCGATGCTCATTGGTCCTGCTTGAAATTTATTTTGAAATCCTGGACACGGTTCAGTCTGGTCTGATGTGGATCGATGAGTTCCCGACCACAGAAAGCTCATCACGCTGCTGCGGATCATTGTGTAATCGTTTAAATTACCCCAAACACACACACACACACACACACAGAAACACACACAGAAACACACACACACAAACACACACA
>NC_048429.1:650553-650814 GCF_013103735.1 Etheostoma cragini
CAGAGGGCAAACTGTCTGCGGCCCCTAGACCCCAAAAGAACAAATTTTGCTTTCATCAGCACCCAGAATGTTCCTCCATTTCTCCTTTAGCCAGTCAGTGTGTCCTTTTGGCAATTTACAACCTATTCAGTACATGTATTTATATATATAAATATATATGTAAGTACTGTGTATATAAATATTTATAGTATTGAGTAAAAGTTGACATATTCCAGTCTGTGATTATCATCAACATCCATTCCTTTAATTTTAGTCTCAATA
>NC_048429.1:650914-652313 GCF_013103735.1 Etheostoma cragini
TAGAAACCTGTAGGGGAGGCTCTATAGAGAAACCTGTAGGGGGTCAATAGAGAAACCTGTAGGGGGGGTTCTATAGAGAAACCTGTAGGGGTCAATAGAGAAACCTCTAATGGGCTCTAATGAGACGGGGGAGTCCTGTAGCACAACCTGCTGAACAGACAGAGACTCAGCTGAATTTATCTGAAATTATTCTTACTTTATCAGATTCAACACTGTTGCTCAGTATTATATATAAGTACATATTTATAAATATGTGTATATATATATATATATATATATATACTTATTATACTTTTCTAGACTATTTTGCCTAATTATTCTTGTTTATTGCTGTTTGACAGAAACCTGTTCTTACCATTCATGAATTTAAATCCCCAATTATCAACAATTAGTCGTTGCTGCCACCTGCAGACTGAAGGTTGGAACTGCACGTGAGATGAGCGTTGTATCAAAGTCTTTTAACTCTGCATGCAGCATTTCCCAAAATGTTAACATGTTATACATTTTATATTACATATTATATATTATACATTTCATATTTTTTATTTTATATTATAGGTTTGAGTTTCAGGGTTACAAGGTTGGGAATGAATGAACGTCAATGAACGTCCTCACAAGTAGAGAGAAACAAATGTGTGTCTGTGGGCAGTTCCAGTCAGATTTATGGCTTTATTACACACACACACACACACACACACACACACACACTCAGACAGACACTAGGTGTGTTGTAGGCCTGCGTCCGGTGTGTGAATGTGTCTCACCTGTTTCCTGTTCAAAGCTCAAAGTTCAGACGGATTGAGACGCCTCACACAACAAGAAGAAGAAGAAGAATTCAAGTCTAAAAGGAGTTAAGTGTCATATCTACCCCCCAGAAACCACTTCTCACACATCTGGGGGAGGTCTGCGTCGGCCTCTGATGGGACATGGACTGGACCTGAAGACCAGCAGTCGGACACGCTCCGAGACCGCTGACGGACCCACGGCCTGACGGCCATTTTGGAGAGACAGACAGGTGTGTTTGAACAGGTATGATCACAGCGAAGAGATGATCCCGTGTTGCGTGTTGTAGTTTTGGAATCGTCAGTAAAATCTGGATGAAAACAGCTAAATGTAAAAAAAAAAGAAATTCTTATTCCTTTCAAAATAAGATTTGACAAAACCGAAAGAGGCGCTGAGTAGTTTTGGCAGTTTCCTTGCTGTTTGCTCGCAGGTTTCTCTATAGAGTCCCCCTACAGGTTTCTCTATAGAGTCCCCCTACAGGTTCCTCTATAGAGCCCCCCTACAGGTTTCTCTATAGAGTCCCCCTACAGGTTTCTCTATAGAGTCCCTACATGTTTCTCTATAGAGCCCCCCTACAGGTTTCTCTATAGAGCCCCCCTACAGGTTTCTCTATAGA
>NC_048429.1:652413-654203 GCF_013103735.1 Etheostoma cragini
CCCCCCCCCTACAGGTTTCTCTATAGAGCTCCCCAACAGGTTTTCGCATGGCGTGTGCGCGGCGATAGCGTGGCGTGTCTGTTGCGTGGTGTGAGCATGTCTGTTGCATGTGGGTGGCGTGTCTGTTGCGTGGCGTGAGCATGTCTGTTGCATGTGAGTGGCGTGTCTGTTGCGTGGCGTGAGCGTGTCTGTTGCGTGTCTGTTGCATGGCGTGAGCGTGGCGTGTCTGTTGCATGGCGTGAGCGTGGCGTGTCTGTTGCATGGCGTGAGCGTGGCGTGTCTGTTGCGTGCTGTGAGCGTGGCGTGTCTGTTCCGTGTGCGTGGCGAAACACGTGGTGACACTTCCTGTTTGCCAGGTGTTTAACAGGTGAATGAAACTACAATAAATTGTGTTGTATTTATCCGACCATCATTTCTAGTCTTTCGACTAGTACTTAACCCAACTGAAATAAAATGACGAACCATGTGTTCTTTGATGCAAGCCCACATGCTAATGCTAATGCTAACCGTCCCTTACTACTGCACATGCTAAGGTTAGCTTAGCATGATACAACATGCTACCCACGGTTTAAATGAAGGCATGGGGTAGCCCCATGACATTCTTTATGAGTTCTCTTTATATTTTTATTAATGTATTCCCTGACTGTGTCAACCCTGCAGGTCCAGCTCCAGGGGGGGGGCCCTGCCGGTCCCTCTGACTGCCCAGCTCCAGCGCCCCCCCAGCTGAGCAGCATGGAGCATGGCGCGGCGCGGCCGGCGCTCCAGGTGCTGGGCGAGAACGAGGCGCTGCAGCAGTTCTTCAGCGGTGAGCACCTACGTGATGTCTGCTTATATTAGCGAGTCTCGGTGTCATGATGCTAGCATGGACGCAGGCAGCATGGTGGCTAAGGGGTTAGCTCTTCTACCTCACAGCAAGAAGGTTGCTGGTTTGAATCCAGGTCGTTCCGGGCCTTTCTGTGTGGAGTTTGTATGTCCCCCCTTGTGTTTGCGTGGGTTTCCTACCACCATAAAAGACATGCATGCTGGATAGGACTACAGTCGAAAAATAGCCAGTTAGCTAACACTGTCATTAATGTGCATTGTCCTAATCAAAGAAATAAGATAGATAAACATCTGAGATTAATTTCATATTTTCAGACAGAAGGACCTGATCACATGGGAAGTAATTTGCAGACTTATTTGACCCATTTTTAAAAAGTTTCTAAATCTTAAATTTGGGTTTCCATTTAACCAAATTATAAAAAAAACAAAAACTTAGACTTAGACTCTCTTTATACATTTTTTTAGGATGACTCCCGCAAGGAAATTGAAATTTCCAGCATCAGTTTTCAGCAAGAAAATACAGTATAGAGAGAATAAAAGAACAATAATAACAGTAATAATAATAATAACAACAACGCTCCTCACAAGTTTAATAACTGATCAGTTCACTGTATTTGTTGAATTTGGGTGTATTATTTAATTTATAGCATTTTAAGAAAAAAAAACTATTTACTAACACTGAAAAAAGTGACAGAAATGCAGAAAAACAATAAAAAACGTCCAAAACATGCAGAAAAAAATCAGCATTACATTGTAAAAAGTGAGAAAGAACTTGAAGAAGAAGAAGAAATGTTTTACTGCTCCTGGAAGAGGTTCACGTGGTCCTTACAGAGTCTCCAGGACTCCTCGGGAAGGCCATGCTAGTCCTTACAGAGTCTCCAGGACTCCTCGGGAAGGCCGTGCTGGTCCTTACAGAGTCTCCAGGACTCCGAGGGAAGGCCGTGCTGGTCCTTACAGAGTCTCCAGGA
>NC_048429.1:654303-655660 GCF_013103735.1 Etheostoma cragini
ATGTTAATGTTAACTAGCATGTTAGTTAGCAGTAATTAGCCTGTGCCTATGTTAATGTTAACTAGTATGTTAGTTAGCGTTAGTTAGCCTGTGTCTATGTTAATGTTAACTAGTATGTTAGTTAGCGTTAGTTAGCCTGTGTCTATGTTAATGTTAACTAGCATGTTAGTTAGCAGTAATTAGCCTGTACCTATGGTATCTCCTAACATATACCTACCTCTCCGTCTCTGCTGATTGGGAATGATTGAGATTTCTCTTGCACAGCTACCAGAAGACTTACAGCTTTCAGACAGGTTGCTATGTCTCATCTACATCTTCCAGCTCAGTTGGAGGCTGCGCAGTAACACTGAGCATCACCGGGAAAGAGCTTCTAACAGACTTCACTGGTCTCCTTTCAGAGCTTCCTTTAACTGTCTATGCTCCCAGTAATAACGATGGTGGTATCTGGGAAAATGCTTTCTAGAAAATGTTTGACGCAATTCCAATTCCATAGAAAGCTTTTGCTGTGTAAAGTAGTTTAGATGTATATCATGTGTTTTATATTGTTTTAATGGGATCATCTCTACAGCTTTCTGTATTTACAACCTTCACTCTGCTGATAACCAACCAGGTCAATGCCATCCGTGTGTGTGTTATATAACAAACAGGCCGTGCTTCCATGAATGAGGATGTAAGACTCCCCTGTCACCACAACCAATGCTTGGTACTTTCCACACATTTTACAACATACTTACTTCCCTCCTTAATGTTGTAAAACATAATAACATTAAAAGCAACATGTGTATTAGACTTTGTAGGATCATTACTGAGCAAATTAGTTTAAAATCAAATGTTCCATGAAGGTTATTGAGCTGGATTTAATGTGAGTGGGACTCTTACAAGCTGTTGGGGTCCATGTCGTTGCTGAGGTACTGCTCCAGGATGCTCGTATCCACGGCAACGGTACTGTCCAACACACCACTGACATCCTGACCTGAGGGTACACACACACACACACACACACACACACACACACACACACAAACACACAAACACACAAACACACACACACACACGTTATTGGAAAACCAACGGTTCTTCACTGTCCCCACTGTGGGACAAATAAAGCTTTTCTCATCTCATCTCATCTCATCTCATCTCATCTCATCTCATCTCATCTCATCTCATCTCATCTCATCCCATCGCATCTCATCCCATCGCATCTCATCCCATCTCATCTCATCTCATCTCATCCCATCGCATCTCATCCCATCGCATCTCATCCCATCTCATCTCATCTCATCCCATCGCATCTCATCTCATCTCATCCCATCTCATCTCATCTCATCTCATCTCATCCCATCGCATCTCACCTCCT
>NC_048429.1:655760-668779 GCF_013103735.1 Etheostoma cragini
CATAGGCACAGGCTAATTACTGCTAACTAACATGCTAGTTAACATTAACATAGGCACAGGCTAATTACTGCTAACTGATTGTTAGTTAACATTAACATACTGTAGCCTACTATACGGTGATTTGTTAGCCTGTTTTTATAAAAACGTCTGCTAGCCTTTTATGCATTGTTGTGTTTCTTTAGAAATAAACAACGGATAAATAGAGTCTTTAAACCCTTCAGATGTAAAGTTATTCGCTGTCAAAGTGATGTCAAAATGAATGGGAGTCAATGGGATGCTAATGGCAGGTGATGGCTTAGTAGCATTAAAATGGTGCCATGGTAGCTACGCTTAGAGAGGAGAGGCTGACCCCCCTTGACTGGGAGGCCCAAAAAAGATATTTGATCCATTTTGCAAGCTGCCGACTTAAAACCACTGGGGTAACCAGATACTCCACAACACTATCGTTGTGTTTGTGTTTGTTTGTTTTCCCAGCATGCTCCCTGAATCTCCTCCTGACTCAATCTCAGAGGCTTGTTCACCCGCACAGATACCAGGTATGGTTCACAGCTTAAAATATGTATATATATATATATAGAACACTACTGTAGTGTTATATATATATATATATATATATATATATATATATATATATATATAGAACACTACAGTAGGCTTTATGCCAGTGTTGTTTTCAATGAAAAAACAAAATCAAGGGACATTTAGAATAGATAAAAATGTGCTAATAATTGCGAGTAAACTATGAAATGAATGTGATTAATCAGGATTAAATATTGTAATCATTTAACAGCACTAGTTTTAGTTAAATAGCATTGTCTTTTCCCAAAGCTCAGCA
Organism: Etheostoma cragini; assembly: GCF_013103735.1. Classification (NCBI taxonomy): domain Eukaryota; kingdom Metazoa; phylum Chordata; class Actinopteri; order Perciformes; family Percidae; genus Etheostoma; species Etheostoma cragini. The sequence continues at coordinate 656,596 of NC_048429.1, forward strand.
GCTCAAATTCACACACTAAAGTTTGCAAAAGTTTAACTACGCACAAAATCTTCACAAAATGTATTTCTTTATGCTTTTGCAAGCAGAGAGAGACATGAACCTGTTCCGTTAAATATACTGTACTTCTCTTAATTGGCAGACTACCAATACAAGCCACCTTATTGGTCGAACCAGCAGACCCCCCCTGAAGTGTTCCAGCCATCCCACCCGCCTGCCCCCTTGTCGTCCTGTTGCTTTAAGGACCGAGGCCCCGCCTTCGCCCACCACGAGCCGCTGACCCACGAACAGCTCCACAGTTTGGGTCTCACAAACATTAACATCAAGTCTGGGACTGCACCTGGTCCCCGTCCCCCCCTGCAACGACACCCACACCACTCACCTGAAGACACACACTACCTGAATCCAGAGAGCTGCTCGCAGGTTTACACCCCTCCCACACCACCTTACCCACGGTTGCACCCATCCAACAGCTTTGTGACACCCTGCACGGGTCCGGTCCTGGTCTCAGATGTAGCCACGCCCCCTTCAACCTGTCTGCTGGGATACACGTCCACGCTAAACACCTGGTAAACACACCTCCAGCATTGTCAGATTTGTGGCTTTTGTCGCCATTTTGTCCTTTTTCCACAATGCCTGGCTGAAGAAATATGTCATAAAAAGGAGCTTGAAGTAGCAGCCTGAGTTCCTCTGAAAAGGCCCCTTAAAGCCAGAGACTTTATCAAAGGCTCTGGATCTGGACTCTAGCTATTAACCAAGGAACAGCCGAAAAAGACTCCAGAGGACCTCAAGTTGTAGTCCAGTTGATTATAGGACAGAAATTCAATTTATGTACAATTATTACATTTTTGGTCATATTTATTCCTGACCTAATGAGGTAAAAACTAACTTTCTGATGAACAAAGCTACTATAAATTAACTCTTGTGATAAAAAGACAACATGGTGACCTTGTCAGTCAGGGACTGAACTCTGAGTCTGTGTAATCCTGCTTTAGCTCCCCAGGGAGTAAAAAGAGGAGGAGATCTGAGTCTGAGGACCCATCAGCAGGACTTGAGGCTTCCTGCAGTGAAGGAGACGGGACTCAAGGTAGCAGTACAGGGAACAGTGGAGGTGGTCTGGGATCCTACCAGCTGCTAACGTGGGAACAGTATATGCTGGAACATTGGAGTACTTTATACGGCAGCAGCTACCAGACACTGTGAGTATAAAACCAGCTGATCTGGGTTTTTAACATCAAATCTGGCCAATAGTTGTTGAGATATCTTGCTCTGGACAGAACATCTGATATCTCCATCCTTACACCAAGCACCCGCTCCTGCCTTTCCAGGTCTCCGCTCGCCTACCACGTTGACACAGACAAGGGCTTCAACTATTCTGCAGCCGACGAGGCCTTTGTCTGCCAGAAGAAAAACCACTTCCAGGTCACGGTTCACATCGGCGTGGCTGCAGAGCCCCGATACGTCCGAACGCAGGGCGGGCCGCAGCCGGTCGACCACTTCCAGATTAAAGTGTTTGGGATTAAGGTGCGTACGAGACACTTCGACCCTTCTCTCTACACTCTTAGACTAGCAACATGTAGAAAAAGAAGTGTTTGTTACATAGGCAGTAATGAGTTAAGATAAATTACACTAAGTCTGTTTGCAATCTTCAATAAAAGGCATAAAACTCGTCCACAACTTTGAATGAAAAAATTTAAATTTCCTCTCAAAACTAATTGATTTCCAAGCCCAGGGACTACGGGAGGACATTAGCAATTCACTACAACCTGGGAGAAGACATCTATTAATGTATTCGTGCATTGTCCCTGTAAATAAATTACACAACTGAAGATCCATATCAGTTTGGTTCTAGTGCAGATCTTGGACCAGGACATATTTAGCCTGGTTTAGCATTGAAGCTACTTGAAGACCAAGAATCTAGAGTCTCTAGAGTTGTGTTAACAAACTACTGTCAACAAAACCAAATCTGGGAAGAATTGGTGACTTACTAGTATCTTACAAAAGCCATTTTGGCTGCTCGAGAATCTGGAAAGCTGCTGAATATTGTGGGGACCACAACCAGCAGGTTCAGTGTTCAGTATTTCTTCTTCGTGATACCTGTACGTCTCCCTTCTTACAGCTGGAATCTCCAAGCCACCACGTGACTATCGAGCAATCTCAGCCGGACCGCAGCAAGAAGCCCTTCCACCCTGTCAGGTAGATATCGTATTATAAAGTATTGCTTATATGCACCATGGACAATTGCACTAGCTTCTAGGTAGTACTTGGAAGACTGTGTGTACTACGGGTGGACCAGTACACAGAAGTCATGGTTTGGTTCATACCTCGTGTTGAAGCCATTACACTGATTTTTGTTTTATCATCTTCACATGCATCTAATTTATAATCATACAGATACCTATATTCATATGATGCTGATTACAATTACTGTTGATCATGGTGATGATGATGATGACGATGACGTCAGGTGGTGTTAACTCTATATGTAGACCTTACCTGAGCCAGGTGTGTGTGTGTATGACTAGAGAGCTGAAAGACAAACAATTTTTCAACCGCATTTTGTGAGCATTTTTTGTTGCTGCTGCAGTTATGAAATAAAGAGACAGTTCGTTGTGACACTACGAACAAATTCGCGTTGATTTACTGACTGCTCTTACACCTCGGTTCAGACATCACGGCTTGGTTCTGTACAATGGAAGGGAAAGCAATACAAAAATGCCGAAGGTTATTTGTTTTTATTGTGTCTCAGGCCGGACAACCTGGTCTCACACAGTCTATCTCCTGAGCTAGCTGCAGCAGCCTGAAGTGTGTAAAGTCAGATGTAAACAGTAAAGAATGAGTACCCCGTGATTTCAAAATAAGACATACAGCTATAAAACTGAAAATGCAGTAGGTCTAAAAAGTAGGACCAAACTCTAGGATGTTATTTACAGAAACCCAACAGTTCCCACCAAGAGAGAGCACTAGGCCACAGAGACCAGGAAACACTTCCTTTAAGAGATGGAATCCTCAAGCAGAACCATGGCTTAGGGTGGGGGGGCATCTGCCTTGACCGGTTGGGGGTGAGAGAGAGAGAGAGAGAGAGAGAGAGAGAGAGAGAGACATGGATAATTGTGGTGCAGGAACATGGCGGCAGCAGGTAACTACAACCACAGATCCAGACTCCACAGCTGCAAAGCCACAACCACCTGCATGAAACGATAGGAGGAGAGGGGAGAGGGGCAAGACTCTGGGAAAGGGAAGAAGTTGAGTTAGTAACATGCATTAATGGGATGAGGTTGCATGCTGATGGAGAGAAGGAGGAAGAGAGAGGTGCCCAGTGCATCATAGGAAGTCCCCCGGCAGTCTGGGCCTTAAGCGGCGTAACTAAGGGATGGTTCAGGACTCTCTTGAACCATCTCTAACTACAAACTCTATCAAAGAGGAAAGTCTTAAGCCTACTCTTAAATGTGGAGACAAAGTCTGCCTCCTGAACCCAAACTGGAACCTGATTTCACAGGAGAGGAGCCTGATAGCTTAACGCTCTGGCTCCCATTCTACTTTTACAGCTTCACACAGACATTTTTAAAACATTAAATTACGATCTCCAGGGTCAGTCTACCCGGCGGCAAAATCACCAAGGTGACGCTCGGCCGGCTCCACTTCAGCGAGACGACGTCCAACAACATGAGGAAGAAAGGGAAACCCAACCCGGACCAGAGGTGCGTGATGGGTAACCAATGAAACCGGGAACGCCACTGAGACCTACGCGCTGACTCTGTGTTTGTCTGTAGGTATTTTCAGATGGTGGTCGGTCTGTACGCCGCTGTGGTCGGGGGGGAGATGCTCCTCCTCACGGCGCTGCTGTCGGAGAGAATCATCGTCAGGGTAACAACTCGAAACCCATGAACTAATGATCAGGGCTGTAGGACTCGAGTCCGGACTCAAAACCGTTTTTCTGTGGTCTCGGACTTGTCTCGGACTCGCTAGTATTTGGACTTGGAATAGTCTTGATCTTGGACACTGGTCTTGCCCAATATGGCTTTTGGGCTTTTGGTCTGGACCGAGTCCAGGTGTCTTTGTTATGTTGATAATGATATTGGAGGGAAAGTGAAACCCAAAATGATTGTCCTGATACTGTCATGCATAAGACCTTTATTCTGTCCCGGACTCGGTCTTGAACCTCTTTGGACTCGGTCTTGACTTGGACTCGACTAGTCCTGGTCTTCGACTTGTCTTGGACTCGACTTAGGTGGTCTTTACTACAGCCCTGATTAGTATATAGACATATTAGTGTATATATATATTGGTATGTAGATCTATTACTATATAGATGTATTACTATATAGACGTATTACTATATAGATGTATTATTATATAGATGTATTAGTATATAGATGTATTGCTATATAGACATATTACTATATAGATGTATTATTATATAGATGTATTAGTATATAGATGTATTGCTATATAGATATATTAGTATATAGATATATTAGTATATAGATGTATTAGTATATAGATGTATTACTATATAGATGTATTATTATATAGATGTATTAGTATATAGATGTATTAGTATGTAGATGTATTACTATATAGACGTATTACTATATAGATGTATTAGTATATAGATGTATTAGTATATAGATATATTAGTATATATAGTAGATGCCAAAGAACCACATAGTCATTATACAATACTTTCATTTCAAATCCATCTTGTATCCTTTTAATAATCCCTTTAATATTCCCTTTAATATTCCCTTTAATAATCCCTTTAATATTCCCTTTAATATTCCCTTTAATATCTCCCCAGGCCTCTAACCCGGGTCAGTTTGAGTCGGACGGAGACGCCATGTGGCAGCGCGGGGGGGTGCAGGACTCCGTGGTGTTCCAGGGCCGCGTGGGCATCAACACCGACTCCCCCGACGAGGCGCTGGTCGTCTGCGGCAACGCCAAGGTGATGGGCGCTGTGATGCAGCCGTCGGACTGCCGCGCCAAGGAGAACATACAGGCAGTAAGACGACGACATCATCTTAATGACTCCTCCCCCTGAGGGTCTGACACACACACACACACACACACGTGAGGACAACATGAAGACAACATGGGGACAACATGGGGACAACGGGACCATGCTTATCCGCTGGTTTCTACTGGTAAACCTGCTTGTTTCTACTGGTAAAACATGCTGGTTTCTACTGGTAAAACCTGCTGGTTTCTACTGCTAAAACCTGCTGGTTTCTACTGGTAAACATGCTTGTTTCTACTGGTAAAACCTGCCGGTTTCTACTGATGAAACCTGCTTGTTTCTACTGATGAAACCTGCTTGTTTCTACTGGTAAAACCTGCTGGTTTCTACTGGTAAAACCTGCTGGTTTCTACTGGTAAAACCTGCTGGTTTCTACTGCTAAAACCTGCTGGTTTCTACTGGTAAACCTGCTTGTTTCTACTGGTAAAACCTGCTGGTTTCTACTGTTAAATCCTGCTGGTTTCTACTGGTGAAACCTGCTTGTTTCTACTGGTAAAACCTGCTGGTTTCTACTGCTAAAACCTGCTGGTTTCTACTGGTAAACCCTGCTTGTTTCTACTGGTAAAACATGCTGGTTTCTACTGCTAAAACCTGCTGGTTTCTACTGGTAAACCTGCTTGTTTCTACTGGTAAAACCTGCTGGTTTCTACTGGTAAAACCTGCTGGTTTCTACTGGTGAAACCTGCTGGTTTCTACTGGTGAAACCTGCTGGTTTCTACTGGTAAAACCTGCTGGTTTCTACTGGTAAAACCTGCTGGTTTCTACTGGTGAAACCTGCTGGTTTCTACTGGTGAACCCTGCTGGTTTCTACTGGTGAAACCTGCTGGTTTCTACTGGTGAAACCTGCTGGTTTCTATTGGTAAAACCTGCTGGTTTCTACTGGTGAAACCTGCTGGTTTCTACTGGTAAAACCTGATTGTTTCTGCTGGTTTCTACTTGTTTCTACTGGTAAAACCTGCTGGTTTCTACTGGTGAAACCTGCTTGTTTCTACTGGTAAACCTGCTGGTTTCTACTGGTTTCTACTTGTTTTCCAGGTGGACCCCGAGCAGCAGCTGAAGCGAATTACTCAGATGAGAATCGTAGAGTTTGATTATAAACCAGTGTTTGCCTCCACGATGGGAATAGACCACACCCACCAGACAGGTGACAGGACACATTAATACAGGAGATAATCTATAATCTATAATCTATAGTTCATCTATAATCTATAATCTACATTAATACAGTAGATAATCTATAATCTATAGTTCGTCTATAATCTATAATCTACATTAATACAGGAGTTCATCTATAATCTATAATCTATAATCTATAGTTAATCTATAGTTTATCTATAATCTATAATCTACATTAATACAGTAGATAATCTATAATCTATAATCTACATTAATACTGGAGTTAATCTATAATCTATAGTTAATCTATAGTTAATCTATAGTTAATCTATAGTTTATCTATAATCTATAATCTACATTAATACAGGAGTTAATCTATAATCTATAGTTCATCTATAATCTATAATCTACATTAATACAGTAGATAATCTATAATCTATAATCTATAATCTACATTAATACTGGAGTTAATCTATAATCTATAATCTATAGTTAATCTATAGTTAACCTATAGTTAATCTATAATCTATAATCTACATTCTTACAGTATTAATCTATAATATTTCATCACATTGTGTCATAACGACCCGACGGCGTGATGTTCCAGGTATAATCGCCCAGGAGGTGAAGGAGCTGCTCCCATCAGCGGTGACGGAGGTTGGAGACGTCTCCTGTTCTGATGGAGAGAAGATCCATAACTTCCTCATGGTGGACAAAGTAATCTCCTCCTCCTCCTCTTCCTCCTCCTCTTCCTCCTCCTCTTCCTCCTCCTCCTCCTCCTCCTCCTTCTCGTCCTATAGGTTCTTGTGCAGTTGACATAGACTATGTGTAGAAACTGAATTGCCTCCTCCTCCTCCTCCTCCTCCTCCTCTTCCTCCTCCTCCCCCCCCCCTCCTCCTCCTCCTCCTCCAGGAGCAGATCTTCATGGAGAACGTGGGGGCGGTGCAGCAGCTGTCCAAGCTCACCGACAACCTGGAGACTCGGATCAACGAGCTGGAGGTCTGGAACCGCCGCCTGGCAAAACTAAAGAGCCTGACGGGCAGCCTGCGCTCCACCGGGTACCTCCACCCTTTATATTACACAAACACACATACACACACACACACACACACACACACACACACACACACACACACACACACACACACCTTTATCTTACACATATATGAACTCATTCATCTGCTGTGACATGAATCCTGTTGTTGTTATAACAACATTTGGTTTTAACCCTCATGTTGGCCTCATGTTGTCTTCATGTTGTCCTCATGTTGTCCTCATGTTGCCCTCATGTTGTCCTCATGTTGTCCTCATGTTGTCCTCATGTTGCCCTCATGTTGTCTTCATGTTGTCCTCATGTTGTCCTCATGTTGTCTTCATGTTGTCCTCATGTTGGCCTCATGTTGTCCTCATGTTGTCTTCATGTTGTCTTCATGTTGTCCTCATGTTGCCCTCATGTTGTCCTCATGTTGTCCTCATGTTCCCCTCATGTTGTCTTCATGTTGTCTTCATGTTGTCCTCATGTTGTCCTCATGTTGTCTTCATGTTGCTCTCATGTTGTCCTCATGTTGTCCTCATGTTGTCTTCATGTTGTCTTCATGTTGCTCTCATGTTGCTCTCATGTTGTCCTCATGTTGTCCTCATGTTGTCCTCATGTTGCTCTCATGTTGCTCTCATGTTGTCCTCATGTTGTCTTCATGTTGTCTTCCTGTTGTCTTCATGTTGCTCTCATGTACTCATGTTGTCCTCATGTTGTCTTCACGCTGTTAGTTCGGATTCACCAACTGTTCTGAGACTCAGAATAAGTGATTTCAAAATAAAAGCTGGGCTTCTGTTGTTTCCTTCAACAGGACAACCGGGACACACAGCGGTGGGCCGATGAGTCCCGACGCGTGCACGCCTGGGAAAGCCCAGAAGGAGTCCTGGAGTCGGAAGTACAGACACTGTCTGCAGCATAAAGTCTTCCAGGCCAGCGTCCTGACCCTTGTGGCCACCATGGCTTTCTGGTGAGGCGCCATGTCACTTCCTGTTTTCACCACAGAGAAGTCTTTTGTTAATTAGAGAAGAATGTATTTGAATATTTCGAAGTCCCATGACATGGTTCTCTTTGGATGCTTTTATATAGAACTTAATGGTCCCTAATACTGTATCTGAAGTCTCTTTATATAGACCTTAGTGGTCCCCTAATACTGGATCGGAAGTCTCTTTTATATAGACCTTAGTGGTCCCCTAATACTGGATCGGAAGTCTCTTTATATAGACCTTAGTGGTCCCCTAATACTGGATCGGAAGTTTCTTTATATAGACCTTAGTGGTTCTTAATACTGGATCTTTTTTCATGCCATGGGACCTTTAAAACAATGTGTGTGTGTGTGTGTGTGTGTGTGTGTGTGTGTGTGTGTGTGTGTGTGTGTGTGTGTGTGTGTGTGTGTGTGTGTGTAGCATCATCTCTATCACCTCTCTGTACCTACTGAATTTGACGGAGGAAGACTTCAACATGAACAGGTAAGAAACAAAAGAAGAAGCCATTTTATTATCATAATCAGTATTTGCTGATTGTGTTTTTTTGTCTGTTAGTAACGGCAGCGTGGTTCCTGTGTCGACCACGGCCTGGAGCAGCACAGGTAACCAACAACGTCACAACACCTGTCCTGCATGTAGGATCCAGTCTGAATGTGTACACGGATGATTGGGATAATCAAAGCAATGTGGGATCATGTGAAGACAGCCACTGATTAATTAATCAGTGGATAATCCGTAATTAATTTGGAATTAGAAAATGAAATGATTTGTTAAAGGTGTCAAATAGGGCTGTAGTCAAAACCACCTTAGTCGAGTGCAAGACAAGTCCAAGACCAGGACTAGTTAAGTCCAAGACAAGACCGAGTCCAGGAAAGAATAAAGGTCTTATGCATGACAGTATCAAGACAATCATTTTGGGTTTCACTTTCCCTCCAATATGATTATAAACATAACAAAGACACCTGGACTCGGTCCAGACGTAAAGCCCAGAAGCCATATTGGGCAAGACCAGCAGCCGAGACAGAGACAAGTCTGAGTCCAAATACTAGCGAGTCTGAGACAAGTCTGAGACCATAGAAAAACGGACTCAAGTCCGGACTCGAGTCCAAGACCGGACTCGAATACTACAGCCCGGGTGTCAAACGAAAAATTAAAAAACTGATTCTGGTGTGACGATTATTCTCTGTTAGTTTTTTGGTCACCAAACAAAAAACAAGGTCTAATTTAGTTTCTTTCAATCTCATTTTTGGGGGGTTTTCCTTCCAAAGAAAGTAATCAAGACAATGTGCAAAAGTAAAGTAGTAAATCTACCAAAATAAAAGCACGTGACCATTCACATATTGACTTTCACCTGCAAATATGGATCTTTTAACAATGTCAAATTACAGAAGAAGTTTAGAGGCACTACAATTACTTAACTGTCTTCTGCTTTTTACTTTTCCAAATGATCCAAATCCATTTATAAACATATTAACAGCAATGCTAACTGAAAGAAAAACTCCCACTTCTTTCGACCAGTCCCAGCGACCCGTCCCCCCGACCGCTGGCCCCCCGACGTGGACTTTTGTGATCTGCTGTACTGTGAACGGGTGTACTGCTGCCCTTCGCCTGCAGGGGGCAGCAAGGGCTCCAACACCACCTCCACCTCCACCTCCACTACATCAGCTGGAGAAGAAATGTCTTATGTGGCAGGTAACCACAGGCCCACGTTCACCCCGACAAAACGTACACTCTAAGAAAAAAATCCGTAAAATAACAGAACATTTTCTGTTATTTAATGGTGTTCCTACAGTAAAAAAACATTACAGAATGATTTGGCGGAGATGAAGTTCCCATAATGCAATTCAAAGTGTAAATTAACAGAAATATACCTGTGAATCACGTACAACGGACAATTTCTGTTAAAAGAGAAGAGACAGACAGAGTGACATGTAGAATTGCAGCAGAGGGTGTGGAGCAGGAACGTGGAGGCAGCAGGTGACTCCAACAACAGACCCAGATCCAGAACCACCTGCAGGAAAGATAGGAGGAGAGAGGGGAGGGGCAAGAGAGCACAAGACTCCAGGAAAGGGAAGAAGTTGAGTTAGTAACATGCATTAATGGGCTGAGGTTGCATACAGATGGAGAGAAGGAGGAAGAGAGAGGAGAGAGGCAAGAGAGCACAAGACTCCGGGAAAAGGAAGAAGTTGAGTTAGTAACATGCATTAATGGGCTGAGGTTGCATACAGATGGAGAGAATTCAAGCTGGGCTTTTATTGTGTAGGGAAGACACGGAAGAGCCAATGTTTGGTTTTTTTTCAACCTTTTTGTGCGATTGTTTAATTTTATTGACAGTTTTTTCAATATATATATATATATATATATGATGTCCAACGCTGTCCAAAATGTCCCTAATTCTGAACACCAAGTGTGAAGTAGATTGGAGATATTTAAAAGACAATGGACACACACACACACAAACACACACACACAGATGCTCCTTGGTTTATAGTTATAGATGATATATCTATATATATATATATTAATTGTTGGTGTGCTTTTGCTCAACAGAAAGAAGACCAGAAGACTTTTACGACAAGTTGAAAAACGCCCAAGATTGTGAGTGTTCGCTTTCTACTTCTTTAATTACAAAATATAAATATATATAATATATATATATATATAAATATGTACGGTATGTTTGAAACATATGTAAGCTAAAAGACAAACGCCTTTCCACAACAAAAACAAAAATGACCGCTACGTTTCCTCAAGTTAGATGTTGAGTTTTTGAATGTTGACGTGTCCGTTTGTTTTTTGGAGACACAGAAGACAGCGTAAAACTGGGGGGAGGGGGGGGGGGTAAAAACAGCTCATTGTAGCCCAACGTAGGGGAGGAAGACAGCTTCTTCTCCACTTATCTACTCAAGTAAAAATAGAGTAATTTAAAACTACTCCTAGAAGTATAATGTTTTCAAAAACGTAGGTTTTGTAAAGGTAGTGTAAAGGTCTTGTAAAGGTAGTGTAAAGGTAGTGTAAAGGTTTTGTAAAGGTCTTGTAAAGGTCTTGTAAAGGTTTTGTAAAGGTTTTGTAAAGGTCTTGTAAAGGTCTTGTAAAGGTTTTGTAAAGGTTTTGTAAAGGTCTTGTAAAGGTCTTGTAAATGTAGTGTAATGGTAGTGTAAAGGTTTTGTAAAGGTACTGTAAAGGTAGTGTAAAAGTAGTGTAAAGGTAGTGTAAAGGTATTATAAAGGTAGTGTAAAGGTAGTGTAAAAGTAGTGTAAAGGTACTGTAAAGGTAGTGTAAAAGTAGTGTAAAGGTAGTGTAAAGGTAATGTAAAGGTAGTGTAAAGGTCTTGTAAAGGTCTTGTAAAGGTCTTGTAAAAGTAGTGTAAAGGTTTTGTAAAGGTCTTGTAAAGGTAGTGTAAAGGTAGTGTAAAGGTAGTGTAAAGTGTAAAGGTCTTGTAAAGGTAGTGTAAAGGTACTGTAAAGGTAGTGTAAAGGTCTTGTAAAGGTAGTGTAAAGGTATTGTAAAGGTAGTGTAAAGGTCTTGTAAAGGTAGTGTAAAGGTAGTGTAAAGGTCTTGTAAAGGTAGTGTAAAGGTAGTGTAAAGGTATTATAAAGGTAGGGTAAAGGTATTATAAAGGTAGTGTAAAGGTCTTGTAAAGGTAGTGTAAAGGTATTATAAAGGTAGGGTAAAGGTATTATAAAGGTAGTGTAAAGGTAATATAAAGGTAGGGTAAAGATATTGTAAAGGTAGTGTAAAGGTATTATAAAGGTAGGGTAAAGGTATTATAAAGGTAGGGTAAAGGTCTTGTAAAGGTAGTGTAAAGGTAGTGTAAAGGTATTATAAAGGTAGTGTAAAGGTCTTGTAAAGGTAGTGTAAAGGTATTATAAAGGTAGTGTAAAGGTATTATAAAGGTAGTGTAAAGGTATTATAAAGGTAGTGTAAAGGTCTTGTAAAGGTATTATAAAGGTATTATAAAGGTATTATAAAGGTAGTGTAAAGTTATTATAAAGGTAGTGTAAAGGTCTTGTAAAGGTAGTGTAAAGGTATTAT
>NC_048429.1:668879-670688 GCF_013103735.1 Etheostoma cragini
GTAAAGGTATTATAAAGGTAGTGTAAAGGTAGTGTAAAGGTAGTGTAAAGGTATTATAAAGGTAGGGTAAAGGTATTATAAAGGTAGTGTAAAGGTATTATAAAGGTACTGTAAAGGTAATGTAAAAGTCTTGCTAAGTGCGGTTGCCAGAGTACAAAAAAACAATATTGCAGTGTAAGTAAGTGACGTTAAAGTTAAATTGAATAAGTAATTAAAATAAAATAGCAAAAGTAGGTAACCATAATACAAATTATATTTACCTGGGAGCATAAATAATATTGTAAAAAGTAAGAGGTCAGGGACCCCCCAGTGTCATGTAAGGGGGGGGGGGAGGGGAAGAAGTGTTGTCCATGATTAGTTAATATCCTCCTCTCCCCTACTTTCTCTATTTTCTTTCTTACTCGAGTTAATGTAACAGAGTACATGTAACGGAGTACATGTAACGGAGTACATGTAATGAAGTAAATGTAATGGAGTAAATGTAACAGAGTAAATGTAACGGAGTACATGTAACAGAGTACATGTAATGGAGTAAATGTAACAGAGTAAATGTAACATAGTACATGTAACGGAGTAAATGTAACAGAGTACATGTAAAGGAGTAAATGTAACAGAGTACATGTAACAGAGTAAAGGTAACAGAGTACATGTAATGGAGTAAATGTAACAGAGTACATGTAAAGGAGTAAATGTAACAGAGTACATGTAACAGAGTAAATGTAACAGAGTACATGTAATGGAGTAAATGTAACGGAGTACATGTAACGGAGTAAATGTAACGGAGTAAATGTAACAGAGTACATGTACCTCGTTACTACCCACCTCTGCTGACAGATGGGGAATAAAGTTGGATTTTACTTATAAAAAATCAATTATGCACCCAATGTGACATGTCTTTATACTTCTCCGTCATCAGGGACGAACACCACGCTCCACTCGATAATAATCAAAGAAAACCAGCAGGCGATCGACAGCAAATACTGCCTGAGAGACGGGTGTGGGTGAGTGAAGAAAAACAGGAAGCACACCATGATTACGTCATTATATGTATGCTACAGCGTGTAAATTACAATGTGTGTAGTGGTAGTTTAATTGAACATGTAAAATATTAAAATAAAGAATATATATATGCGAGTTAGAGCACACTACACACTCATGTACTTGAAACTTTCCCTCAGGCACGGGAACTACATCTACAGAGTTCCCATCAGCCAGTTCGTCCCCGTCAACATGAGAGTCACCCTGCTCATGAAGTAAGTACACACACACACACACACACACACACACACACACACACACACACACACACACACACACAAAACCCTGCTCATGAAGTAAGTACACACACACACACACACACACAAAACCCTGCTCATGAAGTACGTACTTATATATATATATATATATATATATATATATATATATATATATATACATACAGTGTGTATATCTATACTGTGTTTATACTTATTTTATTTATTATTATTAATATTAAAACTAGACATGGCAGTAAATAATGTTGAATGTAGAAATATTTGTTTGTATATTTGTATCATATTTGTATGTATTTATGTATATTTGTATGAATATTTGTATCATATTTGTATGTATTTATATATATTTGTATGTATATTTGTATGATTCCTGTCCAGTTCCACGGAGCTGCTGGTGGTCCACCTGTGCAGCTTTGATGAGTCGGAGGCCTGCTCCTCTCTGCTGGATCTGGACCCCGTAACATGGAGCAAATACCCGTCCAACACCCAGGTAAACATGTCACCTGGAGCATATACCCGTCCAACACCCAGGTAA
>NC_048429.1:670788-671818 GCF_013103735.1 Etheostoma cragini
AGGCCGTGCTGGTCCTTACAGAGTCTCCAGGACTCCGAGGGAAGGCCATGCTGGTCCTTACAGAGTCTCCAGGACTCCTAGGACTCTGGCCTTACAGTGTCTCCAGGACTCAGAGGGAAGGCCATGCTGGTCCTTACAGAGTCTCCAGGACTCCAAGGGAAGGCCATGCTGGTCCTTACAGAGTCTTCAGGACTCCTAAGGAAGGCCATGCTGGTCCTTACAGAGTCTCCAGGACCCCTAGGGAAGGCCATGCTGGTCCTTAGGATGGAGAAAGGGGATTCGAGTTGTCCTGGAAGTGGTGATAGATTATAAATTTAGTGGGCTGCCAGTGCCCTGAGCAGTTGGTTTGGGGGGGCAGGTAGGGTGCCTTGCTCAAGGGCACCCAGCAGTGCCCAGCATGTGAAGATGTATCTCTCCAGCTACCAATCCACACTCTGGGCCATACCAGGACTTGATCCAGCAACCTTCCAGTTCCCAACCCAACTCCCCATGGGCTGAGCTACGGTCACCCAAAAATGGGTCCCTGATACTTTAGGGGAAGTTCATGGTTAATTTGCCACCAGCGAGATTTGAACTCATGACCCCTGGCTTACTAGACCAGTTCTCTAACCTCTGATGGGGTCACGGGGTCTCAGTCCAGGGGTCGACGAGTAGAAGGACGTTTTAGCGGACCTTGAAGAGGTTCAAGTGGTCCTTACAGAGTCTCCAGGACTCCTAAGGAAGGCCATGCTGGTCCTCAGGATGGAGAAAGGGATTCTTAAGGAGATTCACGGTGTCCTGGAGGTGGTACCTTGGGTAGTACAGGAAGTTCTTTTGGACCTTGGGGGGGTCCGGCAGAATTTTCTATTATGGTGTTTTTCCACTGCATGGTGCCTACTCGCCTCGCCTCAACTCTACTCGCCTTGTCAAGATAAGATGAGATGAGATGAGATGAGATGAGATGAGGAGAAGAGATGAGATGAGATGAGATGCGACGGGATGAGATGCGATGGGATGAGATGAGATGAGATGAGATGAGGAGAAGAGATGA
>NC_048429.1:671918-675412 GCF_013103735.1 Etheostoma cragini
GTAAACATGTCACCTGGAGCAAATACCCGTCCAACACTCAGGTAAACATGTCACCTGAAGCAAATACCCGTCCAACACCAGGTAAACATGTCACCTGGAGCAAGTTGTTGCAAGTCAAGAAGTTGCTTGATGGACAACATGCCTGGATCAAGTTGTGTGTGTGTGTGTGTGTGTGTGAGTGTGTGTGTGTGTGTGTGTGTGTGTGTGTGTGTGTGTGTGTGTGTGTGTGTGTTGGTTTTAGGGTCAGTGAGGTTCCAGTCCACTAGCTCAGGTACCATTACAGTGAATAATGCAGGAAGTGTGGGACAACACTGCTGAATAATGGAGGTGTGGCAGGTGTCCCTCACACTAGGAGGACAACATGCTAATCACTGCCACGCTCACGCTAATCAGGGACATGGACAGAAATCCATGCTACGAAGCGCTAACCCGCCGTTAGCATCCCGTTGACTCCCATTCATTTTGACTTGACAGTGAATAACTGTTCATCTGGAGCATTTAAAGACTCTATTCGTCCGTTGTTTATTTCTAAAGAGACACAACAATGTATAAAAGACTTTTATAACACACGCTTAGTCGTCTTGGGTCCTTGTAAATTATAGAGCGGTCTAGACCTGCTCTATCTGTAGATTATAGAGAGGTCTAGACCTGCTCTATCTGTAAATTATAGAGAGGTCTAGACCTGCTCTATCTGTAAATTATAGAGTGGTCTAGACCTGCTCTATCTGTAAATTATAGAGCAGTCTAGACCTGCTCTATCTGTACATTATAGAGAGGTCTAGACCTGCTCTATCTGTAAATTATAGAGAGGTCTAGACCTGCTCTATCTGTAAATTATAGAGTGGTCTAGACCTGCTCTATCTGTAAATTATAGAGCAGTCTAGACCTGCTCTATCTGTACATTATAGAGAGGTCTAGACCTGCTCTATCTGTAAATTATAGAGAGGTCTAGACCTGCTCTATCTGTAAATTATAGAGTGGTCTAGACCTGATCTACCTGTAAATTATAGAGAGGTCTAGACCTGCTCTATCTGTAAATTATAGAGCGGTCTAGACCGGCTCTATCTGTAAATTATAGAGAGGTCTAGACCTGATCTACCTGTAAACTATAGAGCGGTCTAGACCTGCTCTATCTGTAGATTATAGAGAGGTCTAGACCTGCTCTATCTGTAAATTATAGAGCGGTCTAGACCTTCTCTATCTGTAGATTATAGAGAGGTCTAGACCTGCTCTATCTGTAAATTATAGAGTGGTCTAGACCTGCTCTATCTGTAAATTATAGAGCGGTCTAGACCTGATCTACCTGTAAACTATAGAGCGGTCTAGACCTGCTATCTGTAGATTATAGAGAGGTCTAGACCTGCTCTATCTGTAAATTATAGAGCGGTCTAGACCTTCTCTATCTGTAGATTATAGAGAGGTCTAGACCTGCTCTATCTGTAAATTATAGAGTGGTCTAGACCTGCTCTATCTGTAGATTATAGAGAGGTCTAGACCTGCTCTATCTGTAAATTATAGAGTGGTCTAGACCTGCTCTATCTGTAAATTATAGAGAGGTCTAGACCTGCTCTATCTGTAAATTATAGAGTGGTCTAGACCTGCTCTATCTGTAAATTATAGAGTGGTCTAGACCTGCTCTATCTGTAAATTATAGAGCGGTCTAGACCTGCTCTATCTGTAAATTATAGAGCGGTCTAGACCTGCTCTATCTGTAAATTATAGAGCTGTCTAGACCTGATCTACCTGTAAATTATAGAGAGGTCTAGACCTGCTCTACCTGTATATTATAGAGCGGTCTAGACCTGTAGAGTAGACCTAGAGCTGATGTTTTAAGGGCTAACGGTTTCTCGGTGCTGGTTCTGCAGGGGGAACATGAATGGCCTCTTCACGTGGCTCGTCTTCATCACAGCTCGTACCACTTCCGCTCCACCGTGGCCGTAAGAAACCTTCCTCTTCTTCTTCTTTAAGGACACACCTGTAATTATTCATTATGCACAGAGACAAACCAACAGGGAAATACGTTAGTTTGTATCTACTTTATTAATATATTAATAATTTTATGTGTACGCCCACTCCTAAACGGGCTCCATTATTAAAATTATTTATTATTAATTTTTTTACATGCATTAGAAACAAAATATATACATATTTTTATATACACACACATATATATGTATATATGTGTGTATATATGTATGTAAATATGTGTGTGTTTATGTACAGTATATATGTATATATGTATATATGTATGTATATATGTGCTTATGTGTATATACTGTATATGTGTCTATACATATATACACATATGCACTGTATATATACATCTGTACATATATACATATATACTGTACATATACACACACATATATATACATACATATATATACACACATATATACATATATATGTATATATATACATATATGTATACATATATAAACACATGCACTGTATATATATACATATACATATATACATATGTATATACACATATACACATATGTATATATATATATATGTATTTTCTATATTTTATAGATGTATATTATATAGATTTTATACCTCTAAACAACTACTCCATCAGTACATTGGGACATTTCCTGTAAGATGAGTATTTTTAACTCATCATAATACGGACAATACAAAAGAAAATAGGATTTATTCTCAACTCCTCCATTTTCACATAGTAGGACATTAAATAAATCATAAAATACATAATAAATATAAGTATGTGTTCCTGTGTGTGTCCTCAGGGCCAGGCAGACTGCAGTACTGACCACCACTACGCGGGGGCGCTCTTCACCGATTACCACCTACACTTCTACAGACGCTGCACCGACCCATAGACACACATTCACACCACAAATCACAACTTTAATACAGTCAAAAAGTACATGAAATATTTGCTTTTCTCATCCCGAAGATGACAATCAGAGATATTAAAACTCTTCCATGTTGTTCAAAGCTGCAAATGCATTTCTATGTTGATATAAGTCACTTTTGCTGATATTTTGTGTAATTGCAAAATAAAAACGGTCCGTGGAGGTTTTCTCAGATCAGACGAACCCAACGTCTCCTTTTGTATTTTTATTTATGTATTTTTCTATTTCCTGTTCAGCTTTAGGGAGAAAAACAACAACAACAGCAGAGATTAGACCAGAAAACATGAATAATTCACTTTTACTACGTTTACACGCGCCTAATATTCCAGTTTTTGCCCTTCTTTGACAATAAGACGACATCCCAATTAAGCTGTTTAAACGGCTTTTTAAGAGATTTTTTTTTCACACTGATGGCAAAAAATATATATTTGAGTTTTTTTGAAAGTTTTTTGCTATCAATAAAACAACTCCCACTGCGATACGTCAACCGATGTGTCCCTGAGCAAGACCCTAAACCCTACCGTTGCTTAGCAACTGTAAGTCGTTTTGGATAAAAGCGTCGGCTGAGTGACGGAGGTGTGTGTGTGTGTGTGTGTGTGTGGGGGGGGTGGG
>NC_048429.1:675512-677311 GCF_013103735.1 Etheostoma cragini
GTCTTCATGTTGTCCTCATGTTGTCCTCATATTGTCCTCATGTTGTCCTCATGTTGTCCTCATGTTGTCGTCATGTTGCCCTCATGTTGTCATCATGTTGTCATCATGTTGTCGTCATGTTGTCGTCATGTTGTCCTCATGTTGTCATCATGTTGTCGTCATGTTGTCCTTATGTTGTCCTCATGTTGTCTTCATGTTGTCTTCATGTTGCCTTCATGTTGCCCTCATGTTGTTGTCATGTTGTCCTCATGTTGTCCTCATGTTGTCTTCTTGTTGTCCTCATGTTGTCTTCATGTTGTCCTCATGTTGTCCTCATGTTGTCTTCTTGTTGTCGTCATGTTGTCTTCATGTTGTCTTCATGTTGTCCTCATGTTGTCTTCATGTTGTCCTCATGTTGCCTTAATGTTGTCTTCATGTTGTCCTCATGTTGTCCTCATATTGTCCTCATGTTGTCTTCCCTTTGTCCTCATATTGTCCTCATGTTGTCCTTATGTTGACTTCATGTTGTCCTATATGGGGTGGTGTCATAGATGTAGTGATGGAGCCGCTGACTCGATTCCCAGAGAGCACAGCCCCAAGTACACTGTTAATAACAGCTGTAAATCCAGTTATTACTTTAGATTTCAAAGTAACACTTGATTTGATTTTACAGTAAAATGCTGTAAAGTACATTATTGTATTACTTTTTACTGTACTATATTGATATATTGGGATTTTTTTTACAGTAATACTTAGACTACTTTAAGTTCTACTGTAATACTCACACTACTGTGATTTCAACTGTAATACAGAGACTACTGTGATTTCAACTGTAATACTGTAATACTTAGACTACAGTGAGTTCTACTGTAATACGGAGACTACTGTGATTTTATCCAATAATACTAAGACTACTGGGATTTCAACTGTAAAACTTACTCTACTGTAATACTTAGACTACTGTGATTTTGTCATGGCGACAAGGTTGCAATGTAACTTTGCAGCATTTTACTGTAAAATCCTCTCCAGTAGTGTTACTGTGAAATCTGAAGTAATAACTGGAGATTTCACATTATTTACAGTGTAACGGTCACTGCCTTAATTTAATAATTAATTCATTTAATTTAAATTTTTTAATTTATACTCTACTGATCCCCTATGGGTAAATTACAATTTACTGTTATTACACACTACACACTACACACAGGTCTGAATACATACACATGAAAGTCATAAATACTAATGAATACATGAGACTTACAGTTCATTCATTTTCATCGCTATATGTACGAATAGTTTATGAGAACAACCTGATGGACTTTATTAATAATAGAATAAAACACGGGAAATAAAACATTACAGAAACAAACCCTCTAATAACGATCTTGTGTCAAACTGAATCTTCACAACTGATAATCAATATAATCAATACCCCTGCAATATACATACAGTATACATATGTATATATTACTATATATTATATTTAATGACATTTCAAGAATCTAATAGTGATGTCCTGCATTAATAATTAAGATTTCTGTCATAAAACAGATTTTCATGGTAGAAAATATCTTTTATATCTTCAGTAAAACGGGTCGAGCTGCTTCTGGTTTTGAGACTTTTTGGCATCAGTGTAATGAAAAGAACAATTATACATAAAGTAAAAATAAATAAAAAGCTGAATAATTTGAAGAAGCAGATACTCACAACGTGCGGGAGGTTCATCTCCGAGTGTTTCCGTCGGCAACTCGACCTCCTTCTTCTTCTTCTTCTTCTTCTTCTTCTTCTTCTTCTTCTTCTTCTTCTTCTTCTTCTTCTTC
>NC_048429.1:677411-677689 GCF_013103735.1 Etheostoma cragini
GACAACATGAGGACAACATGGGGACAACATGGGGACAACATGAGGACAACATTGGGACAACATGAGGACAACATGAAGACAACATGAAGACAACATGAGGGTTAAGATCATTCCTCCACTCCAAAGTAACTCCAGATGTCTTTCTGTCTCCACAGACCGTTCGTCAGCAGCTACTTCAGGAAGTTCCCCATGCACATGTACTGCCTTCCTGTCCAGGCGGCCAATCACAGAGGCCGGAGGCGGGGCCTGATGAAGAGGAGATGAGAGGGCGGGGCCTG
>NC_048429.1:678041-679494 GCF_013103735.1 Etheostoma cragini
TGGATGTTTCCATTAGTGCACGTAGAGGACCTTGTACTTTCCCCCTAATAAATTATTAAAGTATTATTATTAAATTGGGTAGAAATCAAGTGTCTTTAAATAAATAAATCAAATAAATGTTTAATTAAATATTTTATATTAACAGTATTGTTGTTGTGTTATTGGATGTTGTTGTGTAGACTGCAAAATAATAACACAAGTAATACACGTTAAAAAAAAAACATGTGTACAAGAATGAATAAGCGGATTTGGGCATATTTTACAAAAGATGGCGTCTTCCATGATCTGCATTGAACGCAGCATCACGTAGCATCACGTTTTTACGTCATTACGTCACTCCCCAGCCCAGCCCTTCTTCTGTATGCGTTCCAGCTTCAGCCCTGAATCCCAGACATCATGGTGAGCTTTAACATGTTTTTACTGTTTTATAAGCCGTAAAGAAACACAAGTTTCACCTCTACAAGTAGCTTAACTCGCAGATAGTCTGTTAAAATCCTTAACACGCTCCGGAAGTGTTGTTCGTAGCGTCCCTTTAGCTTTCTGTTAGCTAGCGGTGCTAACCCGTTGAGCACGCACATGGACGCTATGAATGCGCTAACGGCTAAGCTAACAGCATCAACGTTATTGTTTGTATTAATTTGTTTTAAAATGACTGGTGATGCTGTCGGGTCTGCCACAGCTAATAAAATGTCAGCTGTTGTGTTGCAGGGTGTATTTGTCAGAGACTGCGTGTTCTTGTTGTTCTCTCGTTAGCCTGTTAGCATGCTGCGTTAGCATGCTGCGTTAGCTTGTCATTCGGGCTTTGTGGCTGTCAACGATTACAGACAATAAATAGAAAAACAATTAAAAATACAATGCGAGTCAAACTACACTTAGCCTAGACTTCCAACTGACTTTAACTACAGCTTTGATTATCAGAAGTTTTAATGTTTTTTTATTTATTTGTGAATATTTGTGCATTTGGAAGCTTCTAGCGGTTTCTACATCTACGATGATGCAGGGCTCTGCTGCTGCGTTCACTGCCGCTCGGAATTAATAGTTTCGTCTAAGCAAAAGTGTGCTCCAAGATATAATAGAACTGTATCTATCCCGAGGAAAATGGTTCTGTAGCAAATTATCAATAAAGGTTCACGTCAAATCCAAAAAAAGGTTACTTTTAATCATACATTTGTCATTTTATTACACGTTTGCGCAATCAAATGTAAGTTGTCGTCCCTTCTTCATGCTACACACACTTTTAATTTAAATATATACTGTTCATATAAATGTTCTGAGACACATATATAAACAGTATATATATTTAAGTGAGCTATATGAGTGCCCTAAACCCAAAGTATTATCGATAATAAAATACAAGTTAAATCCAGGTAGTACATTTTAAGGCAACAAATGTGTCTTCAGCATCACTGAGATATAAACAGAGTAGGACATCCTAACCGGGCTAGTGGATCAG
>NC_048429.1:679594-681293 GCF_013103735.1 Etheostoma cragini
GCTAATGGATCAAGGTCTGTAGGACCGGGCTAGTGGATGAGAGTCTGGAAGGACCGGTCTAGTGGACCAGAGTCTGGTAGGACCGGTCTAGTGGACGAGAGTCTGGTGGACCAGGGTCTGGTGGGACCAGACTAATTAAAACGTGTTGATGTAACGTGTGCACCTTGTCATTAATGGGGGTTTTGGGGGTCCCGGTCTCTCTGCAGGCGTCCTTATCGATGGCCCCGGTCAACATCTTCAGACATGGAGCTGACGAGGAGAAAGCTGAGACTGCACGACTGGTGGGTTCCTTTTATCTGGGATTCAGACTAGACTAGACTAGACTAGATTAGACTAGACTAGATTAGATTAGATTCAACTTTATCGTCATTACACAGGTACAAGGCAACGAAATGCAGTTTAGGTCTAAACAGAAGTGCAATAGCAGCTGGTGCAGGATATACACTGGTTCCATTAGTGCAGGACATGGCTATGTACTGGATAAATATAGAAATGAATACTACTATAAACAGAACTTTACAGATAGATTTGTCCTATGACTACATTTTAAATAGATAAGTAGTATTGTGAGCAATATTTACAGCTGGATATGTACTGAATATAATATACAGGTGGATATTACTATAAATAGAAATTTTACAGATATGTACATTAATGAACATAATATACTGATGGTTTACAGAGTTTACAGCTGAGTATGTACTATGAATATAAATATACAGGCGGCTATCACTATAAACAGAATTTTTACAGATAGATATATATAATAAGTTAAAATGAGCAGTATAACAATGGAATTAAGGTAGTACAAATAAAGTTTGGGCAGAAGCTATCTGAATTAAAGTGCAGTGGAAAGTAATTGCATATTACAGTTAAAGTACGGTATTGCAGATGTATATGTAAACCATTGGTATTGTGAATTAAAATGGTTTCATAAATGGTTTTTATTTAGGGTTTAGTCTAACTAAACTTTATGTAACTCTGTTTTTCTACATGTTTTTCTACATGTGTCCTGCAGTCGTCCTTCATTGGTGCCATAGCCATCGGAGATCTGGTGAAGAGCACTCTGGGCCCGAAGGGGATGGTAGGTCCTCCTAATCTCCAGACCTGGTTCTTCTTTTATTATTATACAGATATCAGAGTTTTAATTCAGGCGTTATTGAACTACAAAAGTAACCAAATATGCTGAACAGTATGCAAGATTGTATGCAAGATTCAGCAGATTGAGATAATATAAATTAAGAATGAGTTGTGGATACAAGGATTTCCCTTTTTGGGGATTTTGGTGCTAGACAATAAACATGGTAAGAGAAAAGAAAAAGTAAAGTTTAAGAATTGTTTTAAATAATAAAAGTTGTGTGTGTATATATATGTGTATATGTGTTAACATACATGCAATACCAATATACACAAACACACACATATATATACATACATATATACATATGTCTACATATGTGTATTTGTGTGTATACATACATGCACATATATACACATATGTGTGTGTATACATTCATGCACATATATACACGTATACCTACAGTATATACATAAATATTACACATACATATATTAGCAGTAGTGGCCCACTAGGCGGCTCCCGTCCCACGCCCTGCTCCCGTCCCACGCCCTGCTCCCGTCCCACACCCTGCTCCTGTCCCACGCCCTGCTCCCGTCCCACGCCCTGCTCCCGTCCCAC
>NC_048429.1:681393-683387 GCF_013103735.1 Etheostoma cragini
GTGTATCTGATGTAGGCGGGGCCAGAGGCGAGCTGCACCAATCACATCGGTGTATCTGATGTAGGCGGGGCCAGGGGCTAGCAGCACAAATCACATCGGTATATCTGATGTAGGCGAGCTGAACAGATGACTACCAGGTACCTTTTCGGGACGTTGGTCTCACCTGTGATCCACGGCCGCCTCCCTCAGAGCATCCCTGGCGACCTGGGTGGCCTTCCTCCAGCCGGAGATGATGGTCTGTGGGTGGATCTTCTTGGAGATCAGCAGCTCGGCCTCCTGCAACAACAGAGGTGGTTTAAAAAGCAGCAGCGGTAAGTGATACGACTCTTGCAGGATTAATTTTTTAAACATAGAGAGAAACGGTATTTTACCCGCAGCAGCTCCGCAGCGAGCACGGTGACGGAGGTCGTCCCGTCTCCAACTTCATCGTCCTGAGTCTTCGACATGTCTGAAATCAAAAGGAGAATTTCAATTAAATCGTCAATTCCGCTCACCGTCTTTATCGACTCCTTCCGATGAAATGGCGAGTGGAAGGATATCGCACGAATATATTTTACAGCATTAAAAGTACTTTTAACGTTCGCATGACACACGTGTGTTCATTCACAGTTTTGACGCCTTCAGTGAGAATCTACAGTGTAAATAATCCTGAAAATAAAGGAAATGCATTGAATGAAAAGGTGAGGTGACATATGCAATGCAAGATTTATTAACTGTACTGTCCCCGTGCTTGTAGGCTGTTTGCAGTATATTAAATCGTTTTTGACCTAATTATTTTGCACTAAAATGACACTCGTCTGTCGGCTCTGACAGCGCTGCATCAGCCTCTGTGTCCTCGCACGGAGACACAAAGACACAAACAGACTATACCGTAGTTGCAGGTGGGTGCGCCGGTAGTTATAATATAACGATTACTAGACTATGAGATATTTCCAATTCTGATATATTCTTGTATACTCCAAACAGACAGGGCAACCTAACGCAGACAGGTTAGCTTACTGTTTTTTGGTGATACGCCATGTTTGTAGTCCAGCTGCGATATGCAAACTTTGCATTCACCTTTTTCCCGTTATCCATTTTTTTCTTTTTTTTTAAATGCTGCCACACTGCTGATGTCTTCAACATGATCGAGGAGGACTGACTGGAAATTAAACACTCACAATTAAATAAATACTCATCAAACCACTAAAACAAGGCTTTCTAGTTCTTTATTCAATCAGTCCCCAGTGGGTCGGGCTAATCCAAACATAGTGAAAACAAGGGGGGTGTTCTGAAGACAGACTGTTACCCGTGCAACAGGGATGCTCTGAAAACACCCCCATTAGCATTTAGTGCTTTCCACCCGTAGACTATGCTTCCAGCTGATGAAATAACATGGCAAAAAATCAACCAATCAGACTTTTTGGTGGAGCCAGAACGTATCGACCAATAAATGGACTAGTCCACTGGAAGATTACAGCCCTACTGGGATGTGCAGAACTTCCCAGTATAAAGCAGTGTTTCCTCTTGATGTTGTAGTGGCGGCAAATGTCTGCCGCCACGGTCTCAGAAACAGGGCTAGACGCAGAACACGCCGCTCTAACCACGAGTAGAACTAGTCTGAGGTTATCGGGACCGAGTCGACTAAACCAACAGCTTCACCAAAACCGCCACCGCGGCGGGTCCGTTCTGACTGGACGGCGTTCGCTGTCCTGATTGGACGGCGTTCAGCTGTCGGCTTCACTCACCGACCAGGACTTTGGCGGCCGGGTTGTCGACGCCGATGGCTTTCAGGATGGTGGCTCCGTCGTTGGTCACCGTCACCGAGCCGCCCTTTCCTCCACCCAACAAGATCTTGTCCTGAAGAGAAAGACGAGAGGAAACGGTTCAAATACACAGGACTTACGTCTCCTTTAAAGCTGCTGGTGGTGGGGAGCAGGGCGTGAAACGGGAGCAGGGCGTGGGACGGGAGCAGGGCGTGGGACGGGAGCAGGGCGTGGGAAGGGAGCAGGGCG
>NC_048429.1:683487-685010 GCF_013103735.1 Etheostoma cragini
TGTGTGTGTGTGTGAGAGCGTGTGTGTGTGTGAGAGAGCGTGTGTGTGTGTGTGTGTGTGAGAGAGAATGTGTGTGTGTGTGTGAGAGAGAGCGTGTGTGTGTGTGTGTGTGTGTGTGTGTTACCTCCTCCGTAGACGGTGCGCGGCTCCTTCACAGTCTGAGCTAACACACACAGAGCGTCGTGCAGCGAGCGCTCCGCCTCGTCCAGAATCTGCTGAGTCGCTCCTCGCAGGATGATGGTGCACGCCTCGCCTGAAGCAGAGGGTCATGGGTCAAGGGTCAAAGGTCAAGCTGAGAGCTTCAGTCACAGTGGCCTGCACAGCTAGTTGAAGGCCACTGATGTACGTTTCGTCGCATGCGTGCCTGCACATTCTCTCAATAACTCAAAGGAACTGAAGCAGTGGGCTGCAGAGTAAATAACTCGAGTCCACGGTGTGATATTGTCAGAAAGGCAGACACATCACATCAGAACAGCAACACGTCATGCAGGGGATGCTCTCTTCTTCTTCTTCTTCTCCTCACAAGAAGATCAACACCCCTTCAAGCATTTATCAACCCGTCTTAAATCAACATGATGCCGTAGAGTTGCTGTGTCTAGGGTCCGGTACCGAGACCCGGTGCCTGTACGATCTCCATCTACCAAAACAGAACAGCAATGCGGATTTTACATGCCTGCGCTGCTCTCTGATGCCCCGAAACGGACGATAGCGGCAACCGAAGCGTTGCTGCACGGGACGCCGGTTAACATTACACTTGGCAGGAGGTGACGTTAGCCTAGCGTTAGCTACCAGCGGGATTTAACACTGTTTAATGGTTGACAGCCAACGTTACAAGGGGTACAATGGCGACTGTATTTCTGTCCCACTGGACTGAAATCACCCCGACATCCAGCTCCACGCTCTGCAAAGTACCCGTATGTACCAGTATGATGTATTCAGGGTATAACTGTAGAGGGCAGCGTACAACCCTCGGTGTGTGTGCGAGTGTGTGTGTGTCCGTACCCATGGCGACCCCAGAGAAGTGGATGAGTGTGTCCTCTCCGATCATCACTTCCTCAATCAGCTTACAGTGGCCGAGCTTCACCAGCTCGGGGTGGTCGAAGGTGGAGCTGATCTCTCCTCCTGATCACACAACATCACACACACTATTACTAGTATCTCATGTATATTCTAGGTATGTACTGCATATTGCATCGTAGTATTTCATTTATATTCTGCGCTGTATGACAGTATTCGTATTTATGACTGTATTTTGCTGCTGTAACACCACAATTTCCCACTTCTTTTTATCAATATCTATCTAATTTGAAAAACAAAAGTCCTTACTTTGTGAGACTCTGTGTGTGTTTGTGACTGTGTGTGTGTGTGTGTGTCTCTATGTGTGTAACTCTCTGTGTGTGTGTGTGTCTCTGTGTGTGTGACTGTGTGTCTGTATGTGTTTGTGACTCTGTGTGTGTGTGTGTGTGTCTGTGTGTGTGACTGTGTGTGTGTGACTCTGTGTGTGTGTGTGTGTGTGTGACTCT
>NC_048429.1:685110-687686 GCF_013103735.1 Etheostoma cragini
TCTTCCCCGAGGCCTCCTCCCAGCTGGACGTCCCTCCACCTAGTCCTGGGTCTTCCCCGAGGCCTCCTCCCAGCTGAATATGCCTGGACCACCTCCCTAGGGACCCTGCTTATTAACCCCACCCAACACTTTCTTATCAAACCACTTAGGCTTTTGAATTTCCAGAGTCCTCTCGGGACTTTTGGGACACTTTTGAAATTTTGGAAAGCTTGGCAAAGCTGGATCCCTTGAGACCAAATGTCTTAGACCAGGTCTCATCCCTTGTACGAATTTGCATTTCCTGGGAAGGAATCCCTCTGATTGGCTTACAATCGGATTCTTGTATTCTTAAAATCGGTAGAGCTTGAATTAATTGATTAATTTTGGGGCGTCTTTTTCAATTTTATAGCATTGTAAAACAAATGGAAGAGTTTTTTAAATAGTATTGAGTAAAAGTTGACATATTCCAGTCTGTGATTATCATCAACATCCATTCCTTTAATTTTAGTCTCAATAATTCCTAATTTCGGCTTTTCTAACTCAAATATTAGGTATAATTTCCTATAAATGAGGTTTATTGACCAGAAATTTCAACAATAACTTTAAAACTAAAGTTAATAACTTAGTTATACGTAGTGTTAAACATAAAAAAAACACGACAAAAGTGTTGAAAAAAGGACAAAAACTTAAAAGCGATATAAAAAGCATCAACAAAAGTGTTGATTTCCAATTTTGACGGGAAGACAACACGAGGGTCAAGAGGACCGTTGTGCTTGACGTTTGTCTCTTGGAGGACATTAGACTCCAGTTTGAAAACCCCAATCAAGTGCAGGGCTGGGCTTGGACTTGTCTCGGTCTCGCTAGTATTTGGACTCGGACTTGTCTCGGTCTTGGCCGCTGGTCTTGCCCAATATGGCTTCTGGTCTGGACCGAGTCCAGGTGTCTTTATTATGTTGATAATAATATTGGAGGGAAAGGGAAACCCAAAATGATTGTCTTGATACTGTCATGCATAAGACCTTTTTAACTGTCCTGGACTTGGACTCAAACCTTTTTGGACTTAGTCTTGTCTTGGACTTGACTAGTTCTGGTCTTGGACTTGTCTTTGACTTGACTTGACTCAGACTCAAACCTCTTTGGACTTGGTCTTGACTTGGACTCGACTAGTCCTGGTCTTGCACTTGTCTTGGACTCAACAAAGGTGGTCTTGACTAAAGCCCTGATCAAGTGCGACATGAAAGTTGCTCTCCTCACTCCCAATGTGCCCCTGAGCAAGGCAACGTCCCCCTGATCTGGTTGTACTGGCGAGACAATCTTGTGAGTCCCTGGACTGGAAAAAGGGGGTCTCACCTGCTGAGGTAGAAGGAAAACACCGGCTCCTCCACCGCCTTCTGCGCCACCATGTTGTCGAAAACGGGGTTCCCGAGGATCTCCGCCAGGGACGGGTACGCCATCCCCAGAACGCCGTCGAACTTTGCCCTCACAAACACGGACCCGGGTTCATAAACCGACTCCCCGAACTCCTGGTTCAGGACGGACAGATCCCCGACCTGGAGCAGAAGACAACTGTTAGCAGAACATTAGAAAACAGAGTCTTGAAACACACCTCGAGGTCTTTCACAGCTTGTATACGGAAGAGAGTTTGTCCGGTAACTTTAAATAAGCTTTAGCTTTAATAAAATATCCATCCATCCGTCCATCTTCGTCCGCTTATCCGGTATCAGGTCTCGGGGGCAGCAGCTCCAGCAGGGGACCCCAAACTTCCCTTTCCCGAGCCACATCAACCAGCTCCGACTGGGGGATCCCGAGGCGTTCCCAGGCCAGGTTGGAGATATAATCTCTCCATCTAGTCCTGGGTCTTCCCCGAGGCCTCCTCCCAGCTGGACGTCCCTCCATCTAGTCCTGGGTCTTCCCCGAGGCCTCCTCCCAGCTGGACGTCCCTCCACCTAGTCCTGGGTCTTCCCCGAGGCCTCCTCCCAGCTGGACGTCCCTCCACCTAGTCCTGGTTCTTCCCCGAGGCCTCCTCCCAGCTGGACGTCCCTCCACCTAGTCCTGGTTCTTCCCTGAGGCCTCCTCCCAGCTGGACGTGCCTGGACCACCTCCCTAGGGACCCCCCCAGGAGGCATCATCACCAGATGCCCGAACCACCTCAACTGGCTCCTTTCGACATGAAGGAGCAGGGGCTCTACTCCGAGCTCCTCTTGGAGGACTGAGCTTCTCCCCGGTCTCTAAGGGAGACGCCAGCCCCCCCCTCCTGAGGAACCCCATTTTGGCCGCTCGTACCCTCCCTGGATCTTGCTCTTTCGGTCATGACCAATAAAATCTCTTTATCGTCATTATACACATGTGCAAAACCTGTATCAGTGTCAATGAGACGGAATATCACATGGAATAAAATATAAGCACATTTGATGAGATAAACTTATTTTTGTTGAGTAGAAGAAGAACGGACCTTGAGCGTGTCTCTGGCCATGACTCCCAGCAGGTGTCCTGATCCGTAGTGAATCCCAAAGGTCCGGCCGTCATGGTGGAAAGACGAGGACTCAAACGCCTTGAAACGCTTGTGCAACACTGCGAACACACACACACACACACAC
>NC_048429.1:687786-691449 GCF_013103735.1 Etheostoma cragini
GGCTCTCACGCACACACACACGCTCACACACACACACACACACACGCACGCTCACACACGTAGCCCTGCTCATATAGGTCAACACCACATACCTGAGGTGTTGACAGCTGTTGTGTGACGTTAACATGAGAAATAAAGTCTTCTACGTGCGTAACCGTGTCTCTCCCCCCCCCCCCCCCCCCCCCCCCCCCCCCCCCCCCCCCCCCCCCCCCCCCCCCCCCCCCCCCCCCCCCCGTCAGGCTGCTCTGAGATGCTAATGGCCAAGGTGGTGAGCGATCTGGCCAATAGGACGCCAGGAAAGGAGGCGGTCGCCATGGAGTCATTTGCCAAGGCTCTGATGATGGTACGGACCGCTCTGCTGCACTGAAACAGCTTTGTGATGTCTCTTCTATGAACTTTACATTGTTTATTATTATATATCGTGCAGCTAAACCAAACTCATAAATCTCTGTCTCGTTGTTTTCTCGTCCAGCTGCCGACCATCATCGCCGACAACGCCGGCTACGACAGCGCCGACCTGGTGGCTCAGCTGAGAGCGGCACACATGGAGAACAACACCACCTGCGGGCTGAGTGAGTGAACACAGACATTCGTCACCTGAACGCATCGGAAGATCTAAAAATCTGCAAAAGTCACGTTGCTGCAGAAGGCTTTCTCGAGATAAATGTCTTTTATTAATCACAGGAGACAAGGGAGTCGAGCTTTAACCCTCGTGTTGTCCTCGTCTGTCTGTCCGTGTGTGTGTGTCCCCCTGTGTGTGTGTGTGTGTGTGTGTGTGTGTCCGTCCCTGTGTGTGTGTGTGTGTGTGTGTCCCTGTGTGTGTGCCCTGCAGATATGGCTGAAGGTACGGTGGGCAACATGGCCGAGCTGGGGATCACCGAGTCCTTCCAGGTGAAGCGCCAGGTGCTGCTGAGCGCGTCCGAAGCCGCCGAGATGATCCTGAGAGTCGACAACATCATCAAAGCTGCGCCCAGGTCGGTCCATCGCGCCTCAACCGATGTTTCCAATTTCATATAATAATATGAATAATAATAATCAGTGTTAGCCTTGCAAAACAGCATCGCTCGATCCCAATTTGTTGTTTTTCTTTAGCAGCAGCAGCTGAAAGGTTAGTTGTTGACGTTAAAGTGTGTGTGTGTGTGTGTGTGTGTGTGTGTGTGTGTGTGTCTGTTTCTGCAGGAAGAGAGTTCCCGATCATCACCCCTGCTAGAGGAAGAGGAGGAGGATGAAGATGACGGGCAGGGGAGGGATCAGTTTTGTTATTTATCGCCTCTGTGTGGTTCAAATTTAAAGAGAAACTCCGCTGTTTTTTTTATTTTGTCTGTTAAACTCTCACTGTGGAAGCACTGCCACCGGCTCGCTGGCTAACTGAAGCTAACGCTAGCAACACAGATGCTAATGGTACACGGCTGCTGTCTTGCTGGGCTAACTGTAGCTAACGCGGCTTCGGTCCTGCTAGCAACACAGAAGCTAGTCATAAGTGGCTGCTGTCTCGCTAGCTAACTGAAGCTAACACTGCTTCAGTCGCGCTAGCAACACAGAAGCTAATTGTACACAGCTGCTGTCTCGCTAGCTGATTGAAGCTAACGCGGCTTTAGTCGCGCTAGCAACACAGAAGCTAATTGTACACAGCTGCTGTCAACAGACAGGCTTGTGTGAGGCTAATGTGTTATGTTGGTTGTGATGCTAACGTTAGCCGATGTAAAGCTAGTAATGCTAACATTAGCCTGTGTCGGTCAACGTCGCTTTAAACGTAAGTTTGGACGTCGTTTGTTTTGTTGACTGAAAATAAAAGAACCAATCCTCATCAGTTGATTTGTTGGTTGTTTTTGTAGTTTAACAAACTTGTTTTTTTAAGTTGGGAAAATTCAATAATAAACATTTTTGTATATTACAAAGTATTATGTAAAGTCTACAAAAATTTTAAAGATTAAGTTATACTATTGTCAAAATAGAGATAATTT
Organism: Etheostoma cragini; assembly: GCF_013103735.1. Taxonomy (NCBI): domain Eukaryota; kingdom Metazoa; phylum Chordata; class Actinopteri; order Perciformes; family Percidae; genus Etheostoma; species Etheostoma cragini. Next base: position 689,751 of record NC_048429.1, read on the forward strand.
TAGTCCGAAACACATAATTTAATTAGGTTAAATTTAAATTAAAAATTAGATTTAGATCAAATCCTGCACTTGTATTTTTTAATGTTGACAAATTCTTTATTTCTGTTTTACAAGTGCAATTTACTTAAAATAATTAAGTTGGCATACATTTACGAAAAGTTGGCACAAATTTACCAAAGAAACAAGGTATTTGATTCCAGTATTTATTAAACTATTATAATTATTATTATAATCTTGAAGGGACACATTTGACCGCTTCAAACGTCACAGACTAAAATGTCAAGTTTTCCACATTTTCGTCCCTTTTTCAGGCTTTTTTTTAGTTTCCACTAAGACCACCTTACTAGTTTTACTACTTTTAGGAATTAATGCTCAGTAACCCTCATTTAAATAAAATTATACCCAATTTTTGAGTTAAAAAAGCAATTATGAATTATTTTGACTAATAGTTAAGATCAGAGGAATGAAAGTGATCAGTTGTATTTATAAAGAGCGTTGGAAGGAATCCATTTTTATGGTAATTTGGTTAAAAAGAAACTCATATTTCAGATAGAGACATTTTTTAAAGGGGTCAGGTTTGACCCGAGGACAACGGGGGGGTTAGGACAGTAACAGGATTCATGTTAATATGTCCCAGTCCCCCAGGTCAGAGTGACCGAGACCTCAGAGTGTCAACACGGAGGGACGTTACCCAACAAAACTACACAGAGCGTCGACAGTGAACGCATCTCCAACACGTTTCACCCGTGATGACGTAATGTTGCATAACTCTCATTCTCATATGACATTTCAATAAGCTGACGATTTATTCCTAAACAACCTCCAAAAGTTTTTTTTATTGTAACTTCCCCCACTGGGAATCAATAAACAGTATGAATCTCTTTTTGTTGACAATTTTTGATGATTTTTTGATACTTTTTTGATGCTTTTTCAATTGCTTTTTTGACGAGTTTTCATCAAATTTCCCAGGATTTTTTGACAATTATTTGACAATTTTTTTGATACCTTTTAACAATTTTTGTTGATTTTTTTACACAATTTTGTGACACTTTTTTGACGAGTTTGAGATACTTTTTTTCAACATTTTCTTCATTTTTGTACCACTACCATCAGTCTACTGTACACATCACTACTACCGATATATCACCACTAGTTTTACACTGTTTTCTTTTTCGAATTCATGGTCAAGAAACCTCATTTATGTGAAATTATGTATATATTTTTTGTCTTTGTAAAAGTTTATTTGGGGAAAGAAAACATCCAAAATTCAATAAAGTAGTGAACTGATCCTTCAGCGTTATATGGAACCATGCATGTAATATTTGGACTATTTGGATGAAAGAATCTCCAATTTCTGATGTAGAGACTTTAAAAACGACCCCAGGACGAAAGGAGGGTTTCACTAAATAAACTTTATGCTGTTTAAAAAAAATAATTAAAAAAATGATAATTTAGATCACATATACTCTATTAATAAACAGTAGTTTATTAATTATTATTAATAGTTTAGATACCACATGTCCATGCTGTCTTTTATCAGTACACACACAGACACAGACACAGACACACACACACACACACATACATACATACACACACACACACACACACACATACACATACATACATACAACCAGACACAGACACACTCACAGACACACACACACACACACACACACACACACACATACACATACAT
>NC_048429.1:691549-694206 GCF_013103735.1 Etheostoma cragini
TAACCATAGTCCTCAGATTGGACAGATGGTCTAGCTAGCTGTCTGGATTTACCCTGCAGAGACCTGAGGACCAGGTAGTAGGACCATGGTCCTCAGAACTCAGCCGCAGGTTAGAGCGCCAAAACAGAGACAGAGGACGGGGACGGACATCCGGTTGAATTTCCGGCGGCATCTGAACGATCCTGGAAGTTCTCTTCTATCCCAGAATGCTGTGTGGACCCGCCAGACCCCCCCCGCAGCGCTGTGGAGGAGGGTCTGGCGATGCGGGACTAGAGTCCTCACGTCCATGAAGTTGTAGAGCTTCTCGCTGGAGCGCGTCAGCCGCAGGGACGGCGTGCCGGGCGGGAAGCACTGAGCGTAGCGCCGGTTAAACATGTCGGGGCGGGACTCCTTCAGGACCTCCGTCAGCAGGCCGTCGGCCCGCAGCTGGGACCGGATCGACGGCACCCGCCTCAGAGGAACCCTGGGGGGGGGGGGGGGGGGGGGGGGGGGGGGGGGGGGGGGGGGGGGGGGGGGGGGGGGGGGGGGGGGGGGGGGGGGGGGGGTTATAGAGGAAGTTACAGACTTTTAAATGACTTGTTTGCAAAAATGTTAAAGTCCAGTCATGGTCGGTTTTACAGTTGAGTGTGTGTGACTGTTTGTGTCAAAAAAGTATCAAAAAATTGTCAAAGAATTGTCAAAAAATTATCAAAACATTGTTGAAATTAGTGTAAAACTAGTGGTGATATATTGGTGCTAGTGATGTGTGCAGCATACTGATGGTAGTGGTACATAAATAAAGAAAATGTTGAAAAAAAGCATCAAAAAGTGACAATAAAAAATATCTCAAACGCGTCAAAAAAGCGATAAAATAATTGTCCAAAAATCATCAAAAAAGAATCAGAAAATTGTCCAAAAATTACCAAAAAAGTGTCAAGAAAGTGTCAAAAAATTGTCGAAAATAGTGTAAACTGGTGGTGATATATCGGTGTTACAGATGTGTACAGCATACTGATGGTGGTGGTACAAAAATTATGAAAATGTTGAAAAAAAGCATCAAAAAGTGATAAAAACGTATCTCAAAAGTGTCAAAAAAGTGATTAAAAAAATGTCAAAGAATCGTAAAATTATTGTCATCAAAGTATCAAAGAATTGTCAAGAAATCGTGAAAAATGTGTAAAACTAGTGGTGATATATTGGTGCTAGTGATGTGAACGGTAGACGGATGGTAGTGGAACAAAAATGAAGAAAATGTTGAAAAAAAGCATCAAAAAGTGACAATAAAAAGTATCTCAAAGGCGTCAAACAAGCAATTAAATAATTGAAAAAAAATTGACAAAAAACGTCATAAAAAGTATCAAAAAATTTCCAAAAACTGTGGAAAATTGTTGTGTTGAACATTTAGTGACGTTTTATCTAATTTCTTAAAGGAAAAGTCAGAGGAAAGTAAAGAATTACAAACACTTGCATTACTGTAATTTAGTAGTTTTTTGTGTACTTTTACACTATAATTTTACTTTAGAGTGTATTGTTTGACGTTTTGTACTCATGCTGCATTTTAAATCACATCGGTTACAAAATAAGAAATAAAAAAAGTTCTAATAGCATAGACAGTTAAAGAAATGGACCAACATATTCTCTCTTTAGGGAGGACCCCCTAAACCTCAGAACCCCCAAATACAGCAGCTCAAAAAAAGTCAACAAACGTTGAAAAATCAACAAAATAATCGGAGGAAAGATACAAAAGGGACAAAAAAGATGAATTAACGTTGATTAAAGGGTTTTATTTTAGAATTTTTTGGACGTTTTTGTCGTTTTTTTTCCATTTTCCATTTCTTCACATCACTTTTTTCAGTGTTTTTGTTATTTTTTACAGCAGGCACACTTAATTAAAGGACCTAGACCTACTGGATAAAACCCTTTGCATCAGTTAGCACCTGATAATGTTTTAGTTTCTCTTCCTGTTCTTCTCCCGTCTCCACCACACACTGTTTATCTTTAATATTGGTACTTATATTATTGTATTACAAGTACTTACTTCTCAATATTTATGGACACAGGTTAATATAATTTAAATTATGCTACCGACTCTTGCTTCATTACTCGAATTACACATTCAATTTAATTTTAACGTCACTTACACCGCAATATTGTTTCTTGTGTCACGACATCCGCACTTTAAAATACCTTTATTTGGCGCCATTTTGTTTACTTTTATTCTACCGTGTAATCATTGTCTATTGTTTGTCTGTATTTCTTGTTTTTTCTTGTTTGTGTGTTTTTTGTTTTTTGCTGTTATTGAAGAAAACGCTGCTGCTGTAATAACAAAATTTCCCCGTTGTGGGATGAATAAAGTATAATCTAATCTAAACTATGTGTGTAATCTGCTCATGCACAGACAGTTACTGTACTTCTACTTCCAGATGTTGTTACAGGTGTGGTCCTCCTACCTGAGCAGCGCCGAGCCCGTCCATGTCCAAATCAACAGCAGCGCCAGCACCGGCCGCAGCATGTCTGTCTCTGCACCGTCCGTCCGTCCGTCCGTCTGTGAGACGAGTTGTTATCAGAGTCCACTGCTGCTCTGATTGGATCACCTATTACTGTGTGTGTGTGTGTGTGTGTGTGTGTGTGTGTGTGTGTTTGTGTGTGTGTGTGTGTGTTGTTGAGATTACCTGGGT
>NC_048429.1:694306-695584 GCF_013103735.1 Etheostoma cragini
ACACACACACACACAAGAGCACGCACATGCATGCACACACACACACACACATACGCACACACACACACACACACACAGTGAGACCTTGAACTTTTTATCACCGTGAGGAACACACTGAACCATGCTGTCATGTAGTCCTGACCCAAACTCAAACAGAGAGGGTTAGCAGGAGGGGGGGGTGGTTCGACACCCTGAGTTGCTGTGTGTGTGTGTGTGTGTGTGTGTGTGTGTGTGTGTCGTACTACAGGCTTGGCTGACGCAGTAGGTTGACGGCACCCAGAGGTCCGATGAGCCGGTGTCGAAGATCACGGAGAAGTTCTGTCCCGGGGACCCCAGACTGATCTCCCCGTAGTACTGAGCCTGACACACAGTCACAACATGGTGTTATGAGGAAGGGTTGCTGGTTCGATGCCCGACTTACTCCTCCTTATCCTTTGATTACGTTGTATGAATGGTAATGTTAAAAGGGAAGATGTAGTTTCTTGTATATCTTTGGTTTTGTTTGTCTATTTTATTGCAAGAAAAAGCGTTACTGTCATATGTAAAATTGTGAAAAAAATTGTAAAAAAAATCTTGAAAACTCGCCAAAAAATTGTCGAAAATATTGTGAAACTGGTGGTGACATGTTGATGTTACTGATGTGTACAGTGTACTGATGGTAGTGGTACAAAAATGGAGAAAATGTTGAAAAAAGCATTGAAAAGTGAAAAAAAATGTCAATAAATTTCGAAAAATTGTGGAAATTTGTTGTGTTGAACGTTTAGTAAAGTTTTATCTAATTTCTGAAAGGAATAGTCAGAGGAAAGTAACAAGTTACTATAACTTGCATTACTGCAATTGAGTAGTTTTTTGTGTACTTTCACACTATAATTTTACTTTAGTATATACATATAAACAGTAATGCACAGTTTATACATTATAAATATAAATATTTCTATATATATATATTTAGTGTCTCACGCCAGACCTTCCTACACAGCGCTGCAAAGGAGGGTCTGGCGAGTCCACACAGCATTCTGGGATGGGAGTATAACCTGCTCTGGTTTATCGGCATTTCTTTAAACCAATCACAATCGTTGTGGGCGGGGCTAAGTGCCGGACGGAGCCACGGTGCCGCTGCTAAATCGTCTCAGGAAGGAACTAGTTTTGGTGGAACGTGTGTACGTTCAGAAGTAGTTTTAGTCGTCAACAGAGACTCCCATTGGACAGATAGTCTAGCTAGCGGTCTGGATCTACCCTGCAGAGACCTGAGGACCAGGTAACCATAGTCCTCAGATT
>NC_048429.1:695684-700390 GCF_013103735.1 Etheostoma cragini
GTTTACCTGTCCCTCAAGGTGTCTCTGCTGGCTGTAACTTCCTGTTTACCTGTCCTCCAGGTGTCCCTGCTGGCTGTAGATGAGATGCACATGAACCTGCCCAGCATGACCAAAGACCTGTACTGGAACGACTGCGAGGCGCGCCCCCCCTACACGCTGGCCGCTGCCGACTACTGCATCCCTTCGTTCCTCGGCTCCACCACCGACATGGGGTCAACACACACACACACACACACACACACACACACACACATACACACACACACACAAACACACACACACACACACACACACACACACACACACACACACACACACACACACACACACACACACACACACACACACACACACACACACACACACACACACACACACACACACACACACACACACACACACACCTTTGTGGGGACCCACAAATGCCTGTGTTGTCTTTCCGTTAAAAATCAATGCTTTTGATATATTTTTTAAACTTTTTTTAACGTTTTTGTCTTTTTTTTATGTTAATTTCAATGTTTGTCCCTTTTTTGTACGTTTTCAACACTACGTAACACTGAGTTAAAAACTTTAGTTTTAAAGTTATTTTTGGAATTTATGGTCAATAAACCTCATTTATAGGAAATTATACCTAATGTTTGAGTTAGAAAAGCAGAAATTAGGAATTATTGAGACTAAAGTTAAAGGAATGGATGTTGATGATAATCACAGACTGGAATATGTCAACTTTTACTCAACACTATTTCAAAAACACTTCCATTTGTTTTACAATGCTATAAAATTGAATAAGACGCCCCGAAATTAATGAAAGTAGAGATTTGTACTTGGCAAAGAGCGTTGGGTGGAATCAATCATGTTATTTTGGGGAATAAAAAAGAACATTGATGTAGGACAACGGCTCAATTTGACCCTCAAACAGCCCTTTAAAGTTGCAGGGTCCAACATTTTACCCATTTTGGACATTTTATACTGAACTGGTTTTGGACCCCACAAATACTACTAAACAAGAACACACACTTTTAACCTGAGCAAGCTGAGTGGTTGATTGATTGTTAATTGCTTATGTAACTCTGGTTGTTACAGGGAGTTGTTTGTGTTGTCCTCCTGGGTCAAAAACAGATAAATATTGGACATTTTTGTCCCTTTTTCAGACTTGTGCTCTAGCACAACCTTACAAGTTTTATTACTTTTTGGAATTTATGGTCAATAACCCTCATTTATATAGAATTATACCTAATATTAGAGTTAAAAAAGCAGAAATTATGAATTATTTTGACTAATAGTTAAGATCAGAGGAATGAAAGTGATCAGTTGTATTTATAAAGAGCGTTGGAAGGAATCCATTTTTATGGTTATTTGGTTAAAAAGAAACTCATATTTCAGATATGGACATTTATTAAAGGGTCCGATTTGACCCGAGGACCACAGCAGGGTTAACTTTAATGGGTTTGCAGGAAAGTTGGAAGTTGAATTCATCACCAAACTGAGAAAAACCTTTTGTCCAACGTGTCTTCCAGACTCTCCGACATCCTGCAGTTTGATGAGGCGGACGTGAGCAACATCCGTCCCCGGCATCTGGACTCTGTGTCTGCTTGGCGGCAGGAGTCGGTAAGACCTCCTGGTTTAATACTTCTGATTTCATCCCCGTGTGCTGTGCTGTGTTGTCAGCCGAGGAGCAGACGAGCTGCACGGATAAGTCCATTAGTTGTCATCATTAAATGAATCATCAACTAATTTGATGATCGGCCATCTTGTTGTCCACCCTCTCAAATGTGCATGTGTTCTAGTTTCCTCTCTCTTCTGTGACAGTAGACTGAATATCTTTGACTTGTGGACAAAACAAGACATTTAAGGACGTCATCTGGGGCGTTGGAAAACACTGATCCACATTTTTCATCATTTTAGAGACTAAACTGATAAATCAACAATGAAAATAATGGTCAGTTGCAGCCCTGCACAGATATCAGCGTCATATGGTGGAATATGTCTTTAGGCCGTTAATTAACGGTCTGATCACGTTGACTCTAATATGTCTTTTCCACCAAGGCTAACCAGGTGCTGGTTCTGGTGCTGGTGCAGGTTCAGTGCTGGTTCTACTCTCCGGTTCTCTAAGAACCAGCTGGATCTTCCCCAGCCTGAGACCCAGCAGACCGGTGGTTTCCTCCCCAGACCACGGTAGTTCTGGTTTCCCATCCATGTCCAAAGCTAACATCAACAGCTCTCTATGGTTAACAGCTGACCGGTGTTTTAAAAATGGCCGGCAGAAGTTTTTGTTTTCGAATGTCATAATAACCCCGCCCCCCCAGCACGGACCTAACTGGTTCTTATCTCTAGACCAGCGCTACGTTGGTGCTGAGTTGAAACCCGTGTTCCTGGCCCAGAACCAGGTTTATTTGTGTGGAAAAGCAAATAACCGGTCCGATATCTGGCACTGACTCCGAACCAGCACCAGAACTGCCTTGGTGGAGAAGACATATCATTGATGAAAAAATTAAGTCTACGGGTCCACACTTCAGCGCCACATTTCCCTAAGATTTTAACGTTTGTTGTGGATCCTTCCAAGTCCCTCTGCACCTCCTTGGTGGCGTACATGACCAACAGCGCCTGCACCTCCGCATCAGTCCACTTTTCTGAGTTCAGCACTCTGTCCATTCTCAAATTACTACGAAAACAGTACGTTTTGCCAACAAAGATTTCATGGCTTAAACAGATGACGCTGTGGGTCGTGACTAGGTCACTATTTGGAAAAGGGAATCGACCCTGCCCTGAAGAAGGAGCTGAAGGAGTTACAGGAACTGAAGTCAGAGGAACTTACTAATCCCCAAATTGTTCCAGTGTTATGTTCTAGGAACTGCAAAAATCCCTCCAGATGGAAAGCGGTTTGTTTGAGTCCTGAATGGAAGAACAGCCTTCCGGGTTTACTTGTTTTTCTACCATCATATCTTTGGTGTTTGCAGGTTCTGGGTCGAGTCCGCCGGCTGCTCAGCGTCCAGGATCCTCCTGACCTCCGACCTCCTAAGCCTATCTTCAAACGACACAGCAGCGACGCAACAGGAAGCTTCTTCCCAGACTTCAGGTACTAAAGGAACCCATATTGATTTCAATTAAATGTGATTGGGCCACAAGCTAGCTCAGTGGTTGGCACTGTCTGTTGGTCTGTCTGACATCCATTTTATCGTCCGTCAATCCAACCAGGGTTTACCCACGTCCAGAGGACATGGGTCTACCCCCCACCGCCATAGAAACCCTGTCCACCTTAAGGGAGGTCAGCAGCGACTCTACATCCGCTGAAAGCTCACCCTTTACCGTTTTCCCCCGGCTCGTCATTAGTCCGCCGTTGTCCAGTGACGTCTGTCACAAGACGGATTCTGCTGGCAATGGTGAAGCGGCAAAACCTCATAATGGACTGGATCCGTCCCCCACTGAGGAAGCACCAGGCTTAGATACCCCGAGGTAATTAAGTGTCATGACTTTTGACCTTCCCCTGATTGTTTGTCCAACTCTGAAACCATTAAACCACCTTTCCACTGGTTCAACTCTGTCCTTAACATAACGATTATGCTGCTGTTTTGAGATGATGGGATTACCAAAATGACTAGAACCACAGTTGGTCTTAGCTTTGCTGTTATGGTCTGACTAATTTTATGTATTTCTAGGCCCGGCTCCTCGATGTGTTGTTCCCCCACCCAGCTAGGACCCAAGGAATTCCGCTGGACAAATCAACCACCAACCCGGCCACGGGGGCGCCAGTTCTCCCTGCAGTTCTCCAGGCAGTCATCGAAAGGGTCGGTCCGAAGCCTGCCAAGCCCAAAGGGCCTGGGTAGGCGGAGACGAGGCCTGGCACGCTTCCAGTCCCGACGATCACCCGTTCCACCTTCCGACACTCTGCAGCTCCCTGACCTAGAGTACGACCACGACTTCCAAGGACTGGCAGAGACTACTGACTACGTGGAGGAAGGAACCAACGAAAGGGAAAACATCACAAACCAGGACAGCCAATCGCAGAGTTTGGAGAAAAAATAAGAACCACCCACACGTAATACTGCCCAAAGATGCAACCCCAGAGCTGGTGACAGTGCCCAAAAAGAGGAGCCACATGAGGAAAGTTGCTTAGAAATCTCCAACCTTTGAAGGGGTGTTTTGAACCGCATGTCGCCAGGTTAGTCGCTGGAGATAAAGCTTCACCCTAACCCAAACATGTACACCAAAAAAACACAAAAGATACAGAAGACTGCTAATACTCGTAATCAACTTTAAGATCAGAAAATAGGAAAATTGGGCAAAGAAGGGAAGAGCAAGCAACAACCACTGGGGCTCAGCTTAATAAGCGGAAATGTTCAAGATAAAAGCCTTTTTTATGCCTTAATGTTTTAACAAACGTGAGGAAGAAATTACATTATCCCCCAAGACCTGAACCTGTTGTGGAAACAATGTGTAGACTGTTGAGACTGACTCACTTCAATACAGCCAGCGTTGTGTTGGATGTCACCTGGTGGCCTATATAGGAACTGCAGCTGGTTCCAACCATTGACTGTAAATATTGATGGAACGCATCCGGTTCGGCGACTGCAAATGTGGAAGTGCCTTAAAGCTGCATCCTACTTGATCTCCAGCAGCGGGGGACTCCTTAAACCTGCGTCCTACCTGATCTCCAGTGGGGGGAGACTCCTTAAACCTGCATCCTACCTGATCTCCAGCAGGGGGGA
>NC_048429.1:700490-702828 GCF_013103735.1 Etheostoma cragini
GCCCTCATGTTGTCCTCATGTTGCCCTCATGTTGTCCTCATGTTGCCCTCATGTTGTCCTCATGTTGTCCTCATGTTGGACAAGTACAAATCTCTACTTTCATTAATTTTGGGTCTTATTCAATTTTTTAGCATTGTAAAACAAATGGAAGTGTTTTTGAAATAGTATTGAGTAAAAGTTGACATATTCCAGTCTGTGATTATCATCAACATCCATTCCTTTAATTTTAGTCTCAATAATTCCTAATTTCTGCTTTTCTAACTCAAACATTAGGTTTAATTTCCTATAAATGAGGTTTATTGACCATAAATTCCAAAAATAACTAAAACTAAAGTTAATAAGTTAGTGTTACGTAGTGTTGAAAACGTCAAAAAAAGTGACAAACATTGAAAAAAGGGACAAAAACTTTTAGAGATTTTTCCAAATTTTCTCGGCTTCTTTGTGCACATCAACACATTTTTACCTGAAATGCCCAAATGTCTGTTAACCCTCTTGTTGTCCTCGGGTCAAATTCGATCGCTTTAACAACAACTTTGTACATCAGAAAAGAACGTTGAAATAACAAAAGTGACAAATGTGGAAAAAAAAACTACAAAAACGTTATTTTTTAAACGCTGAAAAAGTGACAAAAAAAACATCAGAAACATTGGAAAAAGTGACTAAAACATTTTAGAAAAAATGTCAAAAAAGTGACAAAAAAATAGGAATAAAATTGACAAAAACGTTGAGAAAAGTGTAGAAAAAGACGTTTTTTTTGGTTGAAATTTCAACCCAGAAAAAAAAAAAAAAAAATTTGGTCGACAGGAAGACAACACGAAGGTTAACCGCTAACCGTGAAGCTTGTATAAATACGTGTTTCTGTAGTCCAACATGTCATTTCACTCTGTTCTTATGTAACTTCCCCACTGGGGATCAATAGGGACTACAAAGGCCACCGCACATCCAACTAAGTGCCCTTCATGACCCCGCGGGGCATCTGTCGCCATGGCAACACCCGACCCCCTACCTGATAACCCCAAATATATTTACATCTTTCCCAAACCACTTTTCCATGTCTCACCTGCACAATATATAGTACAAACGCAGTTGTTTGTGTAGAATACATGGGGTTCACTGCCTGGTCCTGGCTTTATTTTTATGAATGAAACAGCTGTTTCATTCATAAAAATAAAGCCAGTTAACAGCAACAATTGACATTTTTAAACCTATTTTGCTCCTGAACTAAATAACTAATCTGACATTTTACACTGTGGGATGTTTTTACTGACTTACATGTGGCGCCACGGTTAATTAAATTGATTTCATGAATCATCTGGAATTTTGCTTTATTGATTCATGTGTATTTTCCTTCATTGATTTGTTTGATTTTGCTTTGATAAAAAGGTCAGAGATCAACAAAAAGTTGTTTTTCTGTTGGACAAACACTCAAGTTGAACCGAAAAACAACTGTTTTTATATATATATATTTTCTTGTTGATCTCTGACCTTTTTATCAGAGCTAAATTAAATAAATCAATGAAGGAAAACTAACATAAATCAACCTTTCCGCGGATTATGTGGCAGATAAATTAAAGAAAAGACCAAATTAGGAATCTTAAAGTATTAAAATTCCCAAATAATGTGTTTTCTTGATGAATGACTTGTTTATTCTCTAAAACTGATCCATCTAATGGAGATCTTCTTACATCATTCGGATCGGGTTTCCTTTGATGTTCATTACCGTTAGCGCTAATCTGCTCTCGGGCTCTCTGATTGGCCGATAACGAGCCAATCCCCGGGGTCGGATCAGACAGGAAGGAGTTGAACTCCATCTGACTTTAAACCCTCGTGTTGTCTTCCCTTCAACCATGAAACATCATCTATTATCGTTTTTCCGACATTTTGGTCACTTTTTTTACGTTGTGGGGCTTTTTTTAAATGTTTTTTCCAAAGTTATCTGATATTTCTATTGTTGATCTTTTTCAAAGGCCTGAAAACATTTAATATCGACAATTTACTCATCAAAAGTCCGGTCTTGGACTCGAGTCTGGACTCGAGACCGTTTGTAAATGGTTTCGGACTCGCTAGTATTTGGACTCGGACTTGTCTCGGTCTCGGCCGCTGGTCTTGCCCAATATGGCTTCTGGTCTGGACCGAGTCCAGGTGTCTTTATTATGTTGATAATATTATTGGTGGGAAAAGTGAAACCCAGAATGATTGTCTTGATACTGTCATGCATAAGACCTTTATTCTGTCCTGGATTTGGTCTTGGACTCGGACATCTTTGGACTCGGTCTTGTCTTGGACTCAAACCTTTTTGGACTCGGTCTTGTACTCAAAGCTCTTTGGACTCGGTCTT
>NC_048429.1:702928-707255 GCF_013103735.1 Etheostoma cragini
GTTAACGGCAGCAGAGACACCTGGAGGACAGGTAAACAGGAAGTTACAGCCATAGACACCTGGAGGACAGGTAAACAGTAAGTTACAGCCAGCAGAGACACTTTGAGGACAGGTAAACAGGAAGTTACAGCCAGCAGAGACACTTTGAGGACAGGTAAACAGGAAGTTACAGCCAGCAGAGACACCAGGAGGGACAGGTAAACAGGAAGTTACAGCCATAGACACCTGGAGGACAGGTAAACAGTAAGTCACAGCCAGCAGAGACACTTTGAGGACAGGTAAACAGGAAGTTACAGCCAGCAGAGACACCCGGAGGACAGGTAAACAGGAAGTTACAGCCATAGACACCTGGAGGACAGGTAAACAGTAAGTCACAGCCAGCAGAGACACCCGGAGGACAGGTAAACAGGAAGTTACAGCCAGCAGAGACACCAGGAGGGACAGGTAAACAGGAAGTGACCCCATAGGGAGGATGTGAGTGGGACATCAGCTTTTGAGTAACGTTCAATGTAATAACATAACTTGGGTCTGCTTCACATAACGTCATGAACTGGTCTTAGACCAGGACTAGTTGAGTCCGAGACAAGACCGAGTCCAAAAAGGTTAGAGTCCGAGACATGACTGAATCCTAAGAGGTTCTAGTCCAAGTCAAGACCGGGGCCAGGACAGAATAAAGGTCTTATGCGTGACAGTATCAAGACAATCATTTTGGGTTTCCCTTTCCCTCCAACATTATTATCAACATAATAAAGACACCTGGACTCGTTCCAGACCAAAAGCCATATTGGGCAAGACCAGCGTCCGAGACCAAGACAAGAACGAGTCCAAATACTAGCGAGACCGAGACAAGTCCGAGACCGTAGAAATACGGTCTCGAGTCCAAGACCGGACTTGAGTACTCCAGCCCTGATATGGGTTTTTGTTTGTTTTGGCCTTGGAGACCCTGACGTTTTTAGCTTCTACTTTTAGTTGGGTTACTGTTTAACATCATCCATGTAGACGTGACACTTCATGGTCGTAACGCTGTGTCTGAGCTTCGTGATTGGCTGCTGACCTGGAGGTTCCTGTCGATGATCCAGTTCACTTCAAAGTCGTCGTCGTCCTCCCCGAACGGGTTGATCAGCTGCTCCGCTACCTGACGAGACACAAATCTGGAGATCCGTCACACGTAATTGGGAAGTGTGTTTTTTTGTCTTCATCCAACAGGACAACAAGGGGACAACATGGGGACAACATGAGGTCAACATGAGGACAACATGAGGACAACATGAGGACAACATGAGGACAACATGAAGACAACATGAGGGCAACATGAGGACAACATGGGGGACAACATGAGGTCAACATGAGGACAACATGAGGACAACATGAAGACAACATGAGGACAACATGGGGGACAACATGAGGTCAACATGAGGACAACATGAGGACAAAATGAAGACAACATGAGGACAACATGAGGACAACATGAGGACAACATGAGGGTTAAGGAAAAGTCACCTTCAGCCAGCCGGAGTAGAAGAAGAACTGCAGCAGAGTGAAGACCGGCACGTAAAGGTCAAGGTCGTGACCTTGGTAATGCTGAGCGGGGTCGAGAAACTGACGACCAATCAGACAAGCGAAGAAGAAAGTGTAGACGGCGAGAGTGACGACCTGAAGAGAGAGAGAGAGAGAGAGAGAGAGAGAGAGAGAGAGATCAGAGAGCTTTTACTGGACATCCCCCTCCTCTCTTACATGTCTTTTCCACCAAGGTTCACAAGGTGCTGGTTCTGGTTCTGGTTCTGGTGCTGGTGCCAGTTCGGTGGTGGTTCTACTCCAGTTCTCTAAGAACCAGCTGGATCTTCCCCAGCCTGGGAGCCAGCAGACCGGTGGTTTCCTCCCCAGACCACTGTGGTTCTGGTTTCCCATCCATGTCCAGAGCTAACATCAACAGCTCTCTATGGTTAACAGCTGACCAGGGTTTTCAAACGTCATGATAACCCCGCCCCCCCAGAACCTGACGTAACCGGTTCTTATCTCTAGACCAGCGCTCGCTGGTGCTGGGTTGGAACCCGTGTTCTTGGCCCAGAACCAGGCTTATCTGTGTGGAAAAGCAAAGAACCGGTTCAAATATCTGGCTACAAACCAGCACCAGAACTTCCTTGGTGGAAAAGACACGTTTCAGGAACAATGGAAGATGATGTAATGAGATGTTCTGCGTCTGGTTCCAACATGTTATGGTGACAGGTGGAATATATAATAATAAAGAGGTACGGGCCTGGGTGTAGACCAGCGGGATCCCGACCCAGTCGTAGCCGAAGAGAGTCGCACACCAACTCCGGAACAGATTCATCTCCTGAAAGACAGATTCAACAGGCTGATTGGAAGAGAAAAGCCTGGTGTCACATTACCTCCGTGCCGGGGTTGTGTGGTCACAGCCTGGCAAGGACTTAGAGCCTCAAGTGGTGTTTAATGCGTGCGGCTGCCTGAGTGCCATTTCCTCCGTGACAGGATCACTTGGAACGAGACATTTTCGTGATTGATTTCTGTGTTTATGACACCCGAGATGCTCTGAGCTCTCGTCTGAGTTACAGTTCAGATCCAGTTTTTCCTCCCCTTCCTGTCCAGTGAAAACCACGTATCTCCAGATGGGCTGAATGTTTGGGATAAACTCCAGGATGAAGACAACATGAAGACAACATGAGGACAACATGAGGACAACATGAGGACAACATGAAGACAACATGAAGACAACATGAGGACAACATGAGGGCAACATGAGGGCAACATGAGGACAACATGAAGACAACATGAAGACAACATGAGGATAACATGAAGACAACATGAAGACAACATGAAGACAACATGAGGGCAACATGAGGGCAACATGAGGGCAACATGAAGACAACATGAAGACAACATGAGGACAACATGAGGGCAACATGAGGGCAACATGAAGACAACGTGAGGACAACGTGAGGACAACATGAGGGCAACATGAGGACAACATGAGGACAACATGAGGGCAAAATGAGGGTAAAATGAGGACAATATGAAGACAACATGAGGACAACATGAGGATAACATGAGGACAATATGAAGACAACATGAGGACAACGTGAGGACAACATGAAGACAGCATGAGGACAACATGAGGACAACATGAGGGCATTATGAGGACAACATGAAGACAATATGAGGACAACATGAAGACAACATGAGTGTAACATGAGGACAACATGAGGGCAACATGAGGACAACATGAAGACAATATGAGGACAACATGAAGACAACATGAGTGTAACATGAGGACAACATGAAGACAACATGAGGACAACATGAGGACAACATGAGGGCAACATGAGGGCAATATGAGGGCAACATGAGGACAACATGAGGACAACATGAGGACAACATGAAGACAACATGAAGACAACATGAAGACAACATGAAGTCAACATGAAGACAACATGAAGTCAACATGGGTCAATTTGACCCGAGGAGGCTTTTCTAACTCAAACATTAGGTATAATTTCCTATAAATGAGGTTTATTGAACATAAATTCCAAAAATAACTGTAAAACTAAAGTTAATAAGTTAGTGTTACGTAGTGTTGAAAACGTCAATTTTGACGGAAAGACAACACGAGGGTTAAATAGTTGTCATGGTTGTCTGGTTGTCATATAAAACATAATATCATCCACATATGTTAATGTTTTCAATTGGTAAAACAGCGCATTAGCTTCAGTTGTCCTTCTATCAGATACGTCAGCTAGCTTTTAGCAACATGCTACGCTAATTCCCTGCAACATTTCTATCTGAAACGGGGTCGTGCGTGGTCTTGTTTCCCCCTAAATGTCTAAACATTCATATTTATAGACAGGATATGGAATATAAAACGAGAAGTGTCACGTTGAGAAGGTTCTGCAGGTCGATGCTGTCCTGGATGCGTCCTTCCTGCTTGGCTTTGGACGCCAGGTTGGAGAACCAGACGATGGGAATCCAGTACTTCAGGTGAGGGGACCGGATCTTCTCGAACGCCTTCCTCTCCTCTGGAGTCATGAAACCTGCAGGTGGGCCCACAAGACCAGCAGAGACAGCAGCATCCATCTTACTTCTAATCATTTCAGACAATACAGATATCATTATGTTATCTCATCCCTTAGAAATGATGCAGAGTTTAGTTTTAACCCTCATGTTGTCATCATGTTGTACTCATGTTGTCTTCATGTTGTCTTCATGTTGTCTTCATGTTGTACTCATGTTGTCTTCATGTTGTCTTCATGTTTTCCTCATGTTGCCTTCATGTTGTCTTCATGTTGTCCTCATGTTGTCTTCATGTTGCCCT
>NC_048429.1:707355-711358 GCF_013103735.1 Etheostoma cragini
CTTGGACTCAAACCTCTTTGGACTCGGTCTTGTCTTGGACTCAAACCTTTTTGGACTCGGTCTTGTCTTGGACTCAAAGCTCTTTAGACTCGGTCTTGTCTTGGACTCAAACCTCTTTGGAATCTGTCTGTACTTGGACTCAACTGGTACTGGCCTTCGACTTGTCTTGGACTCAACTAGTCCTGGTCTTGGACTCGACTAAGGGGGTCTTGACTACAGCCCTGTCTGATGTAAAACACTGTGAAACGGGTCAGTTCGACCTGAGGTTTCGGGTCTTTCGGCCGCTCACCTGACTCGACTAAGGTGGTCTTGACCACAGCCCTGTCTGATATAGAACACTGTGGTTCGGGTCTTTCGGGTCTCACCTGCCTCGACGACGTGGTCCATGGTGGGGAAGCGTTTGCAGACGGCGGTGCTGACGGAGCGGAAGATGAGCAGCGAGGTCAGGTTGACGTAGCGCACCAGCGTCCGGCGCAGCAGGCGGCCATATTCATCTTTACCCTGAACGCAGCTGGAGGAAACACAACGGCACGAATCAGGGGTGTGGTCCAGCTTATTGTAGCGGGTATATTATATATAATAGTCTACAATAGTCTCCTTGCAGGATCCAAAGGAGAGGGCAGATGGGAGGAGAAGGCAGGTAGGACCGGGCAAGTAGGACCGTGCTAATGGTCGAGAGTCTGGTAGGACCGGGCTAACGGACCAGAGTCTGGTAGGACCGGGTTAATGGCCCAGAGTCTGGTAGGACCAGGGTAATTGACCAGGATCTGGTAGGACCGTGCTAATTGGACTATAGGATCTGATTTGACCGGGCTAATGGACCATAGTCTGATAGGACCAGGGTAATGGACCAGAGTCTGGTAGGACTAGGTTAATGGACCAGAGTCTGGTAGGACCAGGCTAACGGACCAGAGTCTGGTAGGACCAGGGTAATTGACCAGGATCTGGTAGGACCGGGCTGATGGACTACAGGATTTGATTGGACCGGGCTAATGGACCAGAGTCTGATAGTACCAGGGTAATGGACCAGAGTCTGGAAGTACTAGGTTAATGGACCAGAGTCTGGTAGGACCGGGATAATGGATCAGGATCTGGTAGGGCGGGCTAATGCATCAGGGTCTTGTAGGACCGGGGTAATGGCCAGAGTCTGGTATGACCGGGCTAGTGGACCAGGGTGTGGTAGGACCGGGCCAATGGACTATGGGATCTGATAGGACCGGGCTAATGGACCAGAGTCTGGTAGGACCGGTCTAATGGCCAGAGTCTGGTATGACCGGGCTAGTGGACCAGGGTCTGGTAGGACCGGGCCAATGGACTCTGGGATCTGATAGGACTGGGCTAATGGACCAGAGTCTGGTAGGACCGGTCTAATGGCCAGAGTCTGGTAGGACCGGGCTAATGGATCAGAGTCTGGTAGGACCAGAGTCTGGTAGGACCGGGCTAGTGGACCAGGGTCTGGTAGGACCGGGCTAATGGACCAGAGTCTGGTAGGACCGGGCTAATGGCCAGAGTCTGGTAGGACCGGGCTAATGGACCAGAGTCTGGTAGGACCAGAGTCTGGTAGGACCGGGCTAGTGGACCAGAGTCTGGTAGGACCAGGGTCTGGTAGGACCGGGCTAATGGACCAGAGTCTGGTAGGACCAGGGTCTGGTAGGACCGGGCTAATGGACCAGAGTCTTGTAGGACCAGAGTCTGGTAGGACTGGGCTAATGGACCAGAGTCTGGTAGGACCAGGGTCTGGTAGGACCGGGCTAATGGACCAGAGTCTGGTAGGACCGGGCTAATGGACCAGAGTCTGGTAGAACCAGGGTACGGGATCAGGATCTGGTAGGATGATGTTACCTGGAGATGAGGAACATGAGGCGGTCCGGCCAGGGCAGGTTAACGAACTGGTTCCACCATCGGTTCACCACCAGGGTCACGTAAAAACCTGAACCACAGACACTGGAACATTTAATGTTCAACGTTCATAAACAGCGACATAGAATCCCGTTTCCTGTCAGACAGCGACCTCTAGTGGTCTAGAAACCTCGTTACGAAGTATTAAAGGGACAAATTTCTCGTGTGGCTCCGGTTGGAGTCCAACGCACTCAGGACTTCACCCAGCAGGCCGTGGGTCAAGTCCAGCGGGAAAACAAGAGTAACATGTCACTTTTTTGGAATTACCCAAAGTACTAAAAAAAAAATTACCAAATAATAGGCCTACTACAAAAATGCGGGGAAAAAATCTAAACATAAAAACAACAAAAACGCACAAGTTTTTTTTTAAATACTTCAAAAACGCAGGAAAAACATTTACAAAAAAAACAACTACAGAAACGCAGAAAAAAAAAATACTACATAAACGCAAAGAAAAATAAATTAAAATACTACAAAACGCAGGAAAAAAATTTAAACAAAAATTCTACAAAAAATGCAGGGAAAAAAAAGTTAAAATACTACAAAAATGCGGGGGAAAAATCTAAACAAAAATACTCCTAAAATGCAGAAGAGACAAAACACTACGAAAACGCAGGATTTTTTTTTTAAATACTTCAATAACGCAGGTAAAGATTTTTAAAAAAATTATACAAAAACGTGGAAAAAAAAAATACTACAGAAATGCAGAAAAAAAACCACTCATAAATAGCAAGAAAAAACATCTAAGAAAAACTACTACAAAAACGCAGTAAAAAAATAATAATCAAAAAATGCATTATAAAACATTACAAAAAACTACAACAAAAACGCAGGAAAAAAAATTACAAAAAAAATATCTACAGAAAAGAAGATTAAAAACTGAAAAAATGCATGAAAAAACATTGAAAAAAAACTACAACAAAAACTGCAGGAAAAAAATGAAAAGAAATACTACAAAGAAGCAGAAAAAAAAATATATGTAAAACACAAAATCGCAGAAAAAATAAATTAAAATACTTAAAAAAAATTTTTTTAATTCCTGCGTTTTTGTAGTATATTTATAGTATTTTGTAATTTATACAAAAACGCAGGAAAAATTTAAAAAAAATAATTTCTACAGAAATTCAGAAAAAAAACCCTCCAAAATAGCATGAAAAAACATATAAAAAAAACTACAACAAATCGCAGGATTTATTTTCTTTTAAACTTAAAAAAAACTGAAGAAAAAAAAAATACAAAAAAACAGGTGAAATGTCCTGATTATTTAGAGCATGTGTAACATGTGGAGGTCGTCTGTGTGAAGCCAAAGCCAAATCACTTGTGTGTGTTGAGGGAACATTGGAAACACGGTGAAACACGTAGATTTGTCCTAAATGTCCAAAATGTCCAAAATGTCCTAAAGGTCCTAAATGTCCTCCGGCTGGACACCAGAGACGCAAACACTCACTCGCTTTTAGCTTTTCTCTTTAATGATCTGTTTCCATTAGCAGGCTGCTAATGAGGCACTCCAACACTCTGTCTGTCTCACTGTCTGTCTGTCTGTCTGTCTGTCTGTCTGTCTGTCTGTCTGTCTGTCTCACTGTCTGTCTGTCTCACTGTCTGTCTAAAAAACATTTAAAAAATGCTAAAATGCGTCCTTAGAGACGTACGTACCCAATACGAAGGTGACGGGGATCTGCTCTGCGTATTTATCACAGTACATGGACAGTTTCTCAAACAGTCTCTTCTGTTGGTCGGAGAGGACGAGTCTGCAGCACGGAGACACAGAGGACACAGAGGGACACAGAGGACACAGAGGGACATTTTCTCAGGTGCTGTACTTTGAGGTACTTGCATACCAGTGCTGTCAAACAATCAAAATATTTAATCGCCATTAATCACATTAACGTCATAGTTAACTAACATTTCTATCTACTCTAAATGTCCCTCGATGTCTTTTTGTCTCGTTATTTTACTCATTAATGGAGCCAAGCTGACTAGAACTAGGAAACAATCAATGACAGTGTGTGCGTGCGTGTGTTTGTGTGTGTGTGCCTGTGTGTGTGCGTAAGTGTGTGTGTGTGTGTGTGTGTGTGTGTGTGTGTGTGTGTGTGTGTGTGTGTGT
>NC_048429.1:711458-713013 GCF_013103735.1 Etheostoma cragini
TCACTCACTCAAACACTAACACACACACACACACACACACACACACACACACACACAGTAATGTAGTCATGTTTCAGCAGTGTTGGAATAGATAGCCGCGGAGGTAAACATGTATAAACAGAAACACTGTCAATGCAACATGATGTCATCGCAGTAAACGGACCAATCACAGACCCAGAAACATGAACTACAAGGGCAAGGCCGTGCCCTAATGTCACTGACAGTGGGGGGGGGGGATGATCCCGTTTCCCTCGTTAAGCGGATCCGTTCCAAAATGTACAACATAATTATTATTATTATTTTTTTTAATCTACAATGGCCCACATACTCCGTTGTAGGAGTGAGTATTTGATGCTAAAAACACGGATTTTAACCCTTGTGTTGTCAACCATGACCAAAAAACAACGTTTTTTTAACTTTTTTTCCAACATTATCATCACCATTTCCTGACATTTTTTGTCACTTTTTCAATGCTTTGGATGCTTTTTTTTTAATGTTGGATATTTTTTAATGTTGACATTTTCAGCAGTGGCCCATTTTTTTGTGAAAAAAACGGTCAAATTTGACCCAAGTAAAACATGAGGGTTAAGAAGAGAACTCCTTTAAAAGTCATCCATGACTGTTTACTTTCAGCGCCGCCGAAATTAAGTGGAGTGAGACGTCTTCGTTTCCTTTGACTGTGTCTTCTGCGCAGGCGTAGATCGTCTCTGGTGGAATAGAGGCGGACCCTCCATGAGGAGGAGCCCCGTCACGGAGCGCTGTTCTGCGGTCAGCTCGATGTCTTCTCCCGGCTCTCCCCGGACGTCGTCGGCCGCTCTCAGACCGCCGCTGCCGCCCCGCCCCGGAGGACGTATTCGCGGGAAGATCAAGTGCGGACACGCGTACAGACACCGGGACCGTGAACCGGTGAAACTACAAACTTTACTTCTTACGTGGTTAGTTTTTCTTAACGTTAACCGTTGTCGGTGCTGCTGGTTGCTAGGTAACGGTCCGCTATGTTTACAACGGCCGGTTAGAAGCTGAAGTTAGCTGCTAGTTAGCTAAAAAGCTAGCTTCGCGGTAATGTTGATGTGATGCTTTTACAGCTAGCTAGGTAGCATTAGCTCACAGCTAGCTAGCTGGGTAGCTAGCTAGCTGTGAGCTAATGATTTAACTAGCTAACATTGAGACAATTAGCTCTTTACATACTGTACATGTTTCTAACACTAACTGAAACTATTAATGCCACATTTAAGGATACTAGCTAATGTTACTACAGCTAAAACTACTGCATTCATAATTCTAAAGTAAAAGTATAAAAACATCAATAAACCTTATGTAACTTATTAAGTAAATATCAACCGTGGGATGTAACTAAATACTAAATAAGTACACAGGTTTTACTTGTATTTTAGCATTTTATATTACTTTTATACTTCCACTTTTCTACATCTTTGAGGGAAATAAATGATGCTGAAGGTTTGAGTCCCACATTTATCATCATCTTATATAACTTTACAGCTGCTTATGGGAAAATATCAATAAAACTGCTTACTGCTTATTTGACGTTATATAT
>NC_048429.1:713113-715131 GCF_013103735.1 Etheostoma cragini
GGCAGACAGATAGCGAGACAGACGGGCAGACAGACAGATGGACAGATAGCGAGACAGATGGACAGATAGCGAGACAGATGGACAGATAGCAAGACATGGGCAGACAGATAGCGAGACAGATGGACAGATAGCGGGACAGATAGCGAGACATGGACAGACAGCGAGACAGATGGACAGATAGCGAGACAGATGGACGGATAGCGAGACATGGACAGACAGATAGCGAGACAGATGGACAGATAGCGGGACAGATAGCGAGACATGGACAGACAAATGGACGGATAGCGAGACAGACGGGCAGACAGCGAGACAGATGGACAGATAGCGAGACATGGACAGACAGATAGCGAGACAGATGGACAGATAGCTGGACATGGACAGACAGATAGCGAGACAGATGGACAGATGGCGAGACAGATGGACAGATAGCGAGACAGATGGACAGACAGATAGCTGGACATGGACGGACAGATAGCTGGACAGATGGACAGATAGCGAGACATGGACAGACAGATAGCGAGACATGGACAGACAGATAGCGAGACCGATGGACAGATAGCGAGACATGGACAAACAGATAGCGAGACAGATGGACAGATAGCTGGACAGATGGACAGATAGCGAGACATGGACAGACAGCAAGACATGGACAAACAGATAGCGAGACAGATGGACAGATAGCGAGACAGATGGACAGATAGCGAGACATGGACAAACAGATAGCGAGACAGATGGACAGATAGCGAGACAGATGGACAGATAGCGAGACATGGACAGACAGATAGCGAGACAGATGGACAGATAGCGAGACATGGACAGACATATAGCGAGACAGATGGACAGACATATAGCGAGACAGATGGACAGACAGCAAGACATGGACAGACAGACAGTGAGACAGACAGATAGACTGTTTGATCCCAAGACAGTTGGGACCTCAGCAGTTATCAGATCGTTACGTCTCTGTCGGACCAACTCTTCTCCCTCCGTTCTGCACATGCTCAGTAGCGCCATGCCGTCCAACGTGGAGATCAAAGCCAGAGTGAGCGACCCAGCGCGGTTCGCCAAGAAGGCCCGCGAGCTCAGCCAATCAGAGGGCACGATCATCAGGCAGCACGACACGTTCTTCAACTGCAGCCAAGGACGACTGAAGCTGCGAGACTTCATGGTGTGTGTGTGTGCGTGTGTGTGTGTGTGTGTACTTGCGTGCGTGTGCGTGTGCGTGTGTGCTCGTGCGTGTGCGTGTGTGTGTGTGTGTGCGTGTGTGCGTGTGTGTGTGCGTGTGCGTGTGTGCGTGTGTGTGTGTGTGCGTGTGCGTGTGTGTGTGTGTGTGTGTGTGTGTGTGTTAAAATGTTATTTTCACTTAGATGAGTGTTTTAACTTGTGAATACATCTGGAAATTGTTAGATTTAATTTATTTTAGAGTGTTTTTTTTGACAACAAGTAACCCTTATTTAAGGGTATGATGATAGAAATGAAAATAGAAAATTCATATTTCAAAATAGAAAAAACAACATCATAGATTTCCAAAACAACAGTGAATCTCGTGCCCCGGGTATGAAAGTGGTCTCTAGTGGTTTCTGTTTGTCAGAACGAGTCGGGGCAGGTAATCTTCTACGAGCGTCCGGACACCGAGGGACCCAAACTGTCCCGATACTCCATCAGTCCAACAAGCGACCCCCCCAGTCTCCGGGTAAGACACCCCCCAACCCTGCAACCTTATACTGCCAATCACTCAGGATAATAAGTGCATGGGTGTTTGTCTCTGTCTCTCTCTGTCTGTCTCTATCCGTCTCTATGTCTAAATCTCTGTTCTTCTGTCTGTCTGTCTGTCTCTGTATCTATGTCTAGCACTGTTTTTCTGTCTCTGTCTTTCTGTCTCTGTCTCTATGTCTTAACTCTGTCTGTCTGTCTGTCTTGCTGTCTCTGTCTCTATGTCTCACTCTGTCTGTCTGTCTGTCTTGCTGTCTCTGTATCTATGTCTCACTCTGTCTGTCTGTCTGTCTGTCTGTCTGTCT
>NC_048429.1:715231-720241 GCF_013103735.1 Etheostoma cragini
CTGTCTCTATGTCTCACTCTGTCTGTCTGTCTCTGTATCTATGTCTAACTCTGTCTTGCTGTCTCTGTCTCTATGTCTGTCTCTGTAGACAGTACTGTCAGACGCACTCGGGGTCAAAGGTGAGGTGCGTAAAGAGCGACGGCTGTTTCTGATTGGTCAGACCAGAGTTCACCTGGACACCGTGGAGGGACTGGGAAACTACATGGAACTGGAGGTACACACACACACACACACGCACGCACGCACGCACACACACACACACACACACACACACACACGCACACGCACGATTTATAAGTCGCACCTGACTATAAGTCTCAGGACCAGCCAAATAAAATGTGTCTTATAGTCCGGAAAATACGGTAATTAGAAGGAGGAAAGTCATGTTCACTATGCTGTTTTCTCATAATTTTGACTTTTCTACTTTATAAGTCTGATTTACCAGCTTGTAGTTATAAAAACTGCTTTCTTTAATTGTAATATCTCTTGTTGTGCGATTATGAGAAATTATCTCCTAATAATGAAATAGGATCTTGTTATATAAGATCATGCCATAATTATCAGGACATTTTCTCATAATTATCTTACTAGTCTAGTATTGTTTTTAAAGAAATATACATATAATCTTAGGGACTTAAGTAGATAAGTACAGGAGAGCGCTAAACAGGATGCCTGGATGTCACTCCCCAATGTGAGTCGAGTGCAGATTTGAGTTGTGCACGCGTCACTGTGCGACAAGTAGCTTAAAAGATGCTAACGAGAGACTTCTGTAACGTCAACACAGTTAAAATGGACCTACTTAACCAAGTTGGTTCACTGCTAGCTTAGCTACAAGTTAGCATCAAACATAACAAAGGCTGTCAGTTGAATGGTGTTTTAAGCTAACGTTAGCATCAAACATAACAAAGGCTGTCAGTTGAATGGTGTTTTAAGCTAACGTTAGCATCAAACATAACAAAGGATGTCAGTTGAATGGTGTTTTAAGCTAACGTTAGCATCAAACATAACAAAGGCTGTCAGTAGAATGGTGTTTTGAGCTAACGTTAGCAACCAAACAAAACAAAGGCTATCAGTTGAATGGTGTTTTAAGCTAACGTTAGCATCAAACATAACAAAGGCTGTCAGTTGAATGGTGTTTTGAGCTAACGTTAGCATCAAACATAACAAAGGCTGTCAGTTGAATGGTGTTTTGAGCTAACGTTAGCAACCAAACAAAACAAAGGCTATCAGTTGAATGGTGTTTTGAGCTAACGTTAGCAACCAAACAAAACAAAGGCTATCAGTTGAATGGTGTTTTGAGCTAACGTTAGCAACCAAACAAACATAGATAGCTCCAACGTTTCTGAAATGATTCCCATCTTCTGTTATTGTTTGTGCTGATAAAGTTTATTATTTCATGGATTTCACAAATCTCAGTATGACAGTTTACGCCGTAGACAGTTTAAATCCGAGCAGCCACGACTCACATCTGCACTGGACTCACATCTGGGGGGGGGGGGGGGGAACGACACACCGGCATTTGAAACCCAGCGGAGGATCAGGGTACTGGTCTGCAGTCCAGACAGAAACAGACAACCGGGTGCAGGTAAGCGTGATAAACCAAATCAACTCAGAGTGCAGTGGCGGTAAAGAGATCGACTGAATAACCAGAGATGATGTAACGGTTTGTGCAGGTGGTGATGCGTCCAGAGCAGACGCTTGAAGACGGACAGCAGGTTGGTTTGACCTCATTTTTGAAAGTGTGAATGATGAAATAAAATCTGACTTTTTGTGACATACTATACGAATGTCTTATCTGTCATTCGATGCCTTTTGGAGATTTTTTCCATCTTTTCTTGGCTTCTTTATGCACATTAATACACATTTTTACCTGGTGGGTAAAACCTTTGGAACCCCATTTTAGTTCATTTACTTTTAGTCTTTTTACTGGTTGTATATATTGTTTAATTTTATCCTTGCGCTTGGCTAGATGTTCTCAGTGGAGCATTGGTGATCTTATCTGGCGTGTGTTCTTTAAGGGGGCCGAGGATCTGATGCAGAAGCTGGGGGTTTCAGAGGAGAGTCTGGTGACCGGGGCCTACATGGACCTGTTACTGAAGGGACACAAAGATACATAAAACAAACGCACATCTGGAAACACTCAGCAGGATGAAGTAATCACAACAAAACTCTGAAAATGACACACAACACTCCCCAGTGTTGTAAAAACAGAGTAGAGAAGAGTACAGTTTTTAGAAGACTGTGTACCAAGACTAGTCTGTTGTAGTTTCACTGTAATCAGAGTACTGCTGTTATAATGTTATATATATATATATATATGGTATCTCTGTATTACGTTAGTGGACTGACTGACTTCCTAAATAAATGAGCTCAGCGGAGCTGGTCTGGATTCAGACTGCAGACCTGTGGCAGCTTCTGGAAGCACAAAGTCTAAAAGTGTACAACAATGTTCATTTAAATAAACTGGCAATGACATTCGTTCACCTTTACAACTTTAAGTTGTTGTGATTTCAAACGTGGCCAGACCAGGGTGACCACCTGCTAACAAGCCCAAGGGGGGACAAGGGTATGTTATGTCTGAGGGACAATGTGGGACACGTCCTGGCGCAGCGGTGCCCCCCCACGGGCAGACTTACTGATACTGGTTTTTACCCATTTCTAGCAGATAGCACCTTACATGGTGTATTCATAATGCACTACGCCCCTGAACATGTGTAACTGCTGATGTGAGCTCGTCAACAGGCCAACCAATGTGTGTTGTTTTCTAAATAAAGATTCATGATATTTTGAACATTCCAATGAATTGACAGATTACACAGCCCCTTACGATTTACTTACGATTTAGTTATTTAATTTCATTTATTTTTCGTAGCAATTTATTCACTTAAATAAAAATTACAATATAGAAAAAACAGATATCAGCAAAAATAATCAACATTAAAATAGATTTTCAATGTTGTCGTGGACGTTTTTTTCGTCTTTTATTGAAAATAGTAACAAACGTTGAAAGAATTGGCAAAAAAAGGCAAAAAAACACAATGTAAGAAGCGTCAAAAACACAGAAATAAGCAAAAATAATTAATATTAATAATATAGAAAGACAGACTCACAAAATATTGACATTTAACACGCTGGAATCAGAGGATTTTTACTGTTACTTACTAAGATTTTCCAAATAGTTTCTGATTAATTTAATAATTATCTGAAGTGTGCATTGACCTGTCCTGGCCACCAGGGGGCAGAACACCACAACGCCATCACCCTGCTGGAGATTAAGCTGCTGAATTTAACTTTTAGCTGTTTGATGTTCATCTCAGAATGAACTGTAATAACTCTTGTGATCCTCAATAACCTAGCGCCAAAATCACATCAACATTTTAATGTGTCCAATACTATATATATATATATATATATATAATAGTAATAATAATATATATATATATAATATATAAAAACTAGCCTCCACCGAGTTATCCTGCTACCAACACAGTTTTAAATGTGTTTTAGCCTCTAAACATGCTCAAAGTGTCATTTTTACATTTTTTATTAGACACAAACAATATTTGGATTTTTTGTTTATTTTATTTATTTTATCAGACACAATGTTTGGGTTTAATTTTAATTTTATCTGACACAAACGGTATTTGGTTTTTAATTTTAATTTCTATTAGACACAAACAATATTCGGATTTTTTTATTTTTTTTATTTTATCAGACACAATATTTGTATTTATTTTTTTATTTTTTTATTTTATCAGACACAAACAATATTTGTATTTACTTTAAAATTTTTATTTTATTTTATTTTATCACACAAAATATTTTGGATTTATTTTTCATTTATTTTATTTTATCAGACACTATATTCGTATTTATTTAATATTTAATATTATTTTATCAGACACAATATTTGGATTTTTTTTATTTTATTTTATTTTTTATTTTTTTTTCTCAAACACAATATTTGGATTTATTTATTATATTATATTATTTTATTAGACACAATATTTGGATTTATTTTATTTTATCAGACACAATATTCTGATTTATTTTATATTTTTATTTTATATTTTTATTTTATCACACAAAATATTTTGGATTTATTTTTCATTTATTTTATTTTATCAGACACAATATTCGTATTTATTTAATATTTAATATTATTTTATCAGACACAATATTTGGATTTATTTTATTTTATTTTTTATTTTATTTTTTTTCTCAAACACAATATTTGGATTTATTTATTATATTATATTATTTTATTAGACACAATATTTGGATTTATTTTATTTTATCAGACACAATATTTGGATTTATTTTATATTTTATATTTTTATTTTATATTTTTATTTTATCAAACATAATATTTGGATTTATTTAATATGTTATATTATTTTATTAGACACAATATTTGGATTTATATTTTATTTTATTTTATTAGACACAAACAATTTTTGGATTTATTTAATCTTTTCACACCAACAGTATTTATTTATTTATGTATTTATTAATTTTAAATTTTTTTATTTATTTGTTTGTTTATTTATTTATTATTTACATGACAAAACAACATTTTCAAACCATAATCCAACCAATAAAAAAACAAAAAGAATTAGTTTGCCCAAATATAATAAACTTCCCAAATATTACGGTACTGAACGGTGTCACATGGTGACCCCCGCTCCGTCTTGCTGCGCTCTGATTGGTCGATCCAACTTATATGGAA
This sequence comes from Etheostoma cragini, assembly GCF_013103735.1. Lineage (NCBI taxonomy): Eukaryota > Metazoa > Chordata > Actinopteri > Perciformes > Percidae > Etheostoma > Etheostoma cragini. The sequence continues at coordinate 719,961 of NC_048429.1, forward strand.
AGAGAAGAAGAAAAAACAAACACAAATAATAATAAAAGAAAAAACAACAACATCATTATTTAACTCCCCTCCTTTGTCATCAATGGCCGGGGATGATGAAGACGATGAAGACGATGAAGACGATGATGATGATGATGATGAGCAGGATGATGATGAGGAGGAGGAGGAGGATTTACTATTGCATCGTTGCCAGGGCAACGGGATCGGTCCTCCACACCCACGCTGCTTACCCCCCCTCTCTCTCTCTCTCTCTCTCTCTCTCTCCCTCCCTCTCTCCCTCT
>NC_048429.1:720341-721843 GCF_013103735.1 Etheostoma cragini
CCTCTCTCTCCCTCTCTTCCTTTATTTCCTGTTTCCTCTCCATCCCTCTCCCTCTCCCTCTCTCTCCATCCCTCCATCCCTCCATCCCTCCACCGTGCTGTGTTACGTAAGCTCAGCTGAGAGTGTGTAGGCCGGAGTCTCAGCCCCAAAAACCTCAAACGGGAACTTTCTTCTTCTGCAGCGCCGACACTCTTTTTGATCGACAGCACACGGTTGCCACGGCAATCGCGTCTCTGATTGGTCCGTCCACAGCAGTTGGGAAAGGAAGGGGAGGGGCTTCAGGCGGTTATCCAGGAAATGACCTCGCCACGCAGGGCTGCAGGACTCGAGACCGTTTTTCTATGGTCTGGACCGGGTGCAGGTGTCTTCATTATGTTGATAATGATATTGGAGGGAAAGGGAAACCCAAAATGATTGTCTTGATACTGTCATGCATAAGACCTTTATTCTGTCCTGGACTCGGTCTGGACTGGTGACTCAAACCTCTTTGGACTCGGTCTTGACTTGGACTCAACAAGTCCTGGTTTTGGACTCAAACCTTTAAGGACTCGGTCTTGACTTGGACTCAACTAGTCCTTGTCTTGGACTGAAACCTCTTTGGACTTGGTCTTGTCTTGGACTCAACTAGTCCTTGTCTTGGACTCAAACCCCTTTGGACTCGGTCTTGACTTGGACTCAACAAGTCCTGGTTTTGGACTCGAACCTTTAAGGACTCGGTCTTGACTTGGACTCAACTAGTCCTTGTCTTGGACTGAAACCTCTTTGGACTCGGTCTTGTCTTGGACTCAACAAGTCCTGGTTTTGGACTCGAACCTTTAAGGACTCGGTCTTGACTTGGACTCAACAAGTCCTGGTTTTGGACTCGAACCTTTAAGGACTCGGTCTTGTCTTGGACTCAACAAGTCCTGGTTTTGGACTCAAACCTTTAAGGACTCGGTCTTGTCTTGGACTCTACTAGTCCTGGTCTTGGACTCAAACCTTTAAGGACTCGGTCTTGTCTTGGACTCTACTAGTCCTGGTTTTGGACTCAAACCTTTAAGGACTCGGTCTTGACTTGGACCCGACTAGTCCTTGTCTTGGACTCAAACCTCTTTGGACTCGGTCTTGTCTTGGACTCTACTAGTCCTGGTCTTGGACTCAAACCTCTTTGGACTCGGTCTTGACTTGGACTCTACTAGTCCTGGTCTTGGACTCAAACCTCTTTGGACTCGGTCTTGACTTGGACCCGACTAGTCCTTGTCTTGGACTCAAACCTCTTTGGACTCGGTCTGGACTTGGACTCGACTAGTCCTGGTCTTGGACTTGGTGGTCTTGACTACAGCCCCGCCGCCACACACACTGAGTCCTAACTGAAGTCTAGTTTTTATCATGAGGACAGGGAACAGTTCCCTTCAGTCTTCAGGTTCCCACTGATGTGAGAAACTTGACACCTGTGTGTGTGTGTGTGTGTGTGTGTGTGTGTGTGTGTGTGTGTGTGTGTGTGTGTGTGTGTGTGTGTGTGT
>NC_048429.1:721943-723015 GCF_013103735.1 Etheostoma cragini
CCTCATGTTGTCTTCATGTTGTCCCCATGTCGTCCTCATGTTGCTCTCATGTTGTCTTCATGTTGTCTTCATGTTGTCTTCATGTTGTCTTCATGTTGCCCTCATGTTGCTCTCATGTTGTCTTCATGTTGTCTTCATGTTGTCCTCATGTTGTCCTCATGTTGTCTTCATGTTGTCCTCATGTCGTCCTCATGCTGTCTTCATGTTGTCTTCATGTTGTCCTCATGTTGTCTTCATGTTGTCGTCATGTCGTCTTCATGTTGTCTTCATGTTGTCCTCATGTTGTCTTCATGTTGTCTTCATGTCGTCCTCATCTTGTCCTCATGTTTCATGTTTCATGTGTCAACCTTTGTTTCTCCTATCCCAGAATGCATCTGTGGTGTAGCCAGGTGGAGACTAGTCCCGACCTAACAGGCTTCTTCTTCCTAGTCGTCCATTTCTAAAATGTCTGTCTTCACGGGAACCATTACCCTGTTTCATCTTATTTAACCTATGACCTGCTGGTTCTGGATCTGACCCGGTTTGGTCCCCACCCTCCCAGTAATAACCAAAGATAAAGTGCACTTACCTATCGGCAGCAGTCCCATCAAACTTTCCCAAAGGCCTTCACCGAGTTCTGCTGGTCTGTCCTGGCCCGGTGATCCCGCTCTACAGAGACCGACTGCTTCGTCCTGGATCTGGTTTCTGGTTTCTGGTCCCGCCTGATGTGCCAGGTTCCGTCTCTGAGGTTCCGTCTCTGCTCGGGGGGTTTGATTGGACTGTTGTAATCCAGTGAGTAGTAGCAGAATGAGTAGGCTAGTCTCCGATAGATGACCTGGGATGAGCAGAATCCAGAGAAGAAGAAGAAGAAGACGTCTTCGGGAGTGTAGTGGACGTGTGGCGATCCTGCAGCAGCAGAATCCAGAGAAGAAGAAGAAGAAGTCTTCGGGAGTGTAGTGGACGTGTGGCGATCCTGCAGCAGAGTGAGAGGTCTCGCAGTTTCAGAGTGAATTCTGGGAGCTGCCCTGCCCATCCTGTAGAGGGGGAGGAAGAGGGGGAGGAAGAGGGGGAGGAAGAGGAAGATAGGGAGGAG
>NC_048429.1:723115-723299 GCF_013103735.1 Etheostoma cragini
CAACATGAAGACAACATGAGAGCAACATGAGGACGACATGGGGACAACATGAAGACAACATGAGGACAACATGAGGACGACATGGGGACAACATGAAGACAACATGAATACAACATGAGGACAACATGAAGACAACATGAAGACAGCATGAGGACGACATGACGACAACATGAAGACAACATGA
>NC_048429.1:725680-726145 GCF_013103735.1 Etheostoma cragini
CCCCCCCCCCCCCCCCCTATAGGTCCTGAGCATGTGTGTGTATTTCAGGCCTGTGTGTAGTGATTTCTAACAGAGTGTAAATTGTAATTTCCCCGTAGGGATCGATACACAGTTTAAATTTAAATAAATCAAATAAATTTCTAAATCTATATTCCCCTTTTTTTTTTTTTTTTATAACACGGCAGCTTAAAACATTAAAGAAATGTCGTAACTGCTTCATGTGAGACATACTGTACGATAGAGCCCGATCGATATTAGGCATTCCCCAATCTATCGGAGTCTGCATTTATAATTTAAAAAGATTAATAATGATGAAAATAATTGATTCTGATAAATGAATAAAATTAAGAAAACGGACAGTCAATCATGTTATGAGTGATGGCGTTGCATAGTCTGTCCACCAGAGGACGCTCTACAACATCCCTGTTAGTGATGGCGTTACATAGTCTGTCCACCAGAGGACGC
>NC_048429.1:726245-728294 GCF_013103735.1 Etheostoma cragini
ACGTCCCTGTTAGTGATGGCGTTGCATAGTCTGTCCACCAGAGGACGCTCTACAACGTCCCCGTTAGTGATGGTGTTGTTAGTTGTTGTCGGGGCTACGACCTGGTTTTTGGCGTATTAGTAACCTGAGATTAGTTCTTCTTCTGGAGCTAAAACACAGACATCGCTTTTTGCTCCAATCCCAGCGCTTAGTCGGGATGTCCTTCAGGACGTTGTTCAGTGTTTCTCTGTCTCTCAGAACACAATAGGTCTGGTTTCAGAGCTTTAAACGACAGGAAGGTGATCCGAGCCTCTGATTGGTCCGTCTGAAGGGTTTTCTGAAGTGGAAACAATTGAAGGCTGAAAATCAAACCCAGCAACTGGAGTGTTGATTGCCGAGGCAGGAAGTGGACCGAGATGAGTCACTGGGACATTCACACGGGCTTCGTCTCTGAAGCTGCAGCTCTGTTATTTCCACAAGCACAGAAGCAGTTTGGTGTTATTACGTTAGCGGGTTTTCCCGGAGTCTTTAGAGCACCTAAGCCCCGATTCTACCTGGTGTTTACGTCCGATCTGAGGGATCCGAGCACAGGTGGACACATGTCCCGGGACCCATTTAGGACCGTAGTTCCACCAAAGGAGGATTTGCTTTTCTTAGTTTAACATCAAATAATAGACGCCAGAAGAAGTAAAAGAATCCGGTTTTTCTTCACATAGATTTGAAATAAGTCAGGAAAACATTGAATTTGTTTATTTCGTCACACTTTGGATCAACCACTGATTTAATTAAGTTTTTAGGCTTTTTAATTAATTAGTTACAAATAGATGTTGAACAGAAATTGGCATTCAACCCTCATGTTGTCCTCATGTTGTCCTCATGTTGTCCTCATATTGTCCTCATGTTGTCTTCATGTTGTCCTCATGTTGCCTTCATATTGTCCTCATGTTGTCTTCATGTTGTCCTCATATTGTCCTCATATTGTCTTCATGTTGTCCTCATGTTGCCTTCATATTGTCCTCATGTTGTCTTCATGTTGTCCTCATATTGTCTTCATGTTGTACTCATGTTGTCCTCATAATGTCTTCATGTTGTCCTCATGTTGTCCTCATGTTGTCCTCTTGTTGTCTTCATGTTGTCCTCATGTTGTCTTCGTGTTGTCTTCATGTTGTCCTCATGTTGTCTTCATGTTGTCCTCATGTTGTCTTCATGTTGTCCTCATGTTGTCCTCATGTTGTCTTCATGTTGTCCTCATGTTGTCCTCATGTTGTCTTCATGTTGTCTTCATGTTGTCCTCATGTTGTCCTCATGTTGTCTTTGGGTCAAATTGACAAATTTTCAGTAAAAAACAAACTAAAAAAAAATTAAAAAATAAATTGGATCGATTACCCGAACAAATATTTAAAATAAATACAAGTTTGAAATAAAAATGTACATCTACTTAACTATTATTGATAAAGATGTAAACATCACTATTGTCCAATAAAATGGAAAAATCTGGATGTTTTTGCACATGCACCCTTCTTATCCTGGCGTTTGAAGTTTTGAAGTTTTGATACTTTTAGGCACTTCCTTAGTATTGAGTAATGAAAAATATATATGTATATATCTATATATATATATCTGTACAAAAAAACATTTTTACTTTTCATATGCAGATATTTTTGATGCTGAGTCTGTTCTCCGATCGACACCCGTCACTTTCTGAGATTTTCGTGCGTTTTCGAGAAGCGGCGAGTCATGCCGGGACGCCCTCATTTGCATAAAGTTGCCTGGATTCAACTTTATGCAAATGAGGTGGAGCAGGCACCTCGACGCCCCGCCTCTCGAAGGCTCGCTGCGACGCTCCCAGAATGCATTGCCCGACTGCTCACATAGACGATTAATGGAAAGCGTGGCAATGACGCTGCAAACGGACCATGAGTCCACATCTTCAGCTGAGAACTGTCAGCGTGAAAAGATTTTTGGGGAGTTTTTGACAGGTGCCAGGTCGAGCTCTAAAGTAGCCTGGACCTGAACTGTTTCGGTACCGATACCAGAATCTCTTTAAGGACGAGGACGGCCCCCCCCCCC
>NC_048429.1:728394-729690 GCF_013103735.1 Etheostoma cragini
GAGAGAGAGAGAGAGAGAGAGAGAGAGAGAGAGTCAGCAGGTAGGGTGGTAGTCTTAAACGGGAACTGCGAAAATTGTTCAACTGCGTTTCCATAGCAACAGCCGGCATGTAGATCAGGGGGCTTTTTATAAAACACGCACACACACACACACACACACACGCACACACACACACACACACACACAGAGTGACACTGTGAGATTAGCACAGGATTCCCTGCTATTCCAGTTTCTATGACAACTCCCAACTCATCGCCCCCCCTCCCCCCCCCTCTCCCCCCGTCTCTCCTCATCCTCTGCTGTGATTGGCCGCCGAGTTCTGAATGATGATCAGCTGTAAATTAGCACCGACGATGATTAATACGGATGATAATTAAATATGTGATAATGTCAGACGTGCTGATTAGATAATAACATCAGCGGCAGCCGAGCCCGTTGGGGGGGGGGGTGGATGGGGGGTGGATGGGGGGTGGGGGGGGGTGGGGGGGGCAACTGGTGTCCGGAGTAATTTGGGTCGGCCGGGACACACAACTTTATATCTGACTCTTTTATTTTAGTTTTGAAAACAACACTCACACCTGTAATTAATATCCTTAGTATAATGTGAGTGAGTTAGAGCTGCAGTGTAATTAGTCTGTTGTGTATTTTGGGGTGCTACCAGAGCCCTAGTAGAGACAGGGCTGTAGTACTCGAGTCCGGACTCAAGACCGTTTTTCTATGGTCCGGGACTTGTCTCGGCCGCTGGTCTTGCCCAACATGGCTTCTGGTCTGGGCCGAGTCCAGGTGTCTTTGTTATGTTGATAATGATATTGGAGGGAAAGGGAAACCCAAAATGATTGTTTTGATACTGTCATGCATAAGACCTTTATTCTGTCCTGGACTCGGTCTTTACTTGAACTTGACTAGTCCTGGTCTTGGACTCGACTTGACTCAGACTCAAGGCTCTTTGGACTCGGTCTTGTCTTGGATTCCCTGCATAGTATCCCGGATCAGGATCACAGCCATCATCCAGTCTGTCCTCTGCATGTCCATCGCTCCCTATTTGGGACCTGTCTCCAAAGAGGACTTTACTTTTTACTGGTTCCACTTTTTATTTATTCATCATTCTCATATTGTAACTTACACCTTTTGCACTATGCTCCATAAGTAAATAATAATAACTGTGTTTGTGTGCGTGTGTGTGTGTGTGTGTGTGTGTGTGTGTTTTTGCGTACATGCGTCTGTCTGTCTGTCTGTGTGTGTGTGTGTATCTGTGTGCATCCATGCGTGTGTGTGTGTGTGTGTGTGTGTGTGCGT
>NC_048429.1:729790-732294 GCF_013103735.1 Etheostoma cragini
CACCGCACTGCACCTCTGTGCTCTCTACAACCAGGTAACACAAAAACCCCACGCACGTGTTCAAGTGTTTTTTTTTTTTAAATCTGCGATTGTATTTTGGAATTAATTAATAAAAAATAATTAAATAATTGCCGCTGGTTTTGCAGGACAGCTGTGCCAGAGTGCTGCTGTTCAGAGGAGCAAATAAGGACATCAAAAACTACAACAACCAGACTGCCTTTCAGGTAAAATAAAGACAAAACTACAAAACCCATCCTGCCCTGAGCAGCTCTGGTTCCAGACGTGATTTTCTACCTTTAATATCTCCAAATAAAGAATCTTGAGTCTGGAACCGAGCCAAGCAGCTACGAGATGAATCATGACCATGAAACATTTGATTTGGCACAAAAAGGATATCTATTTTTATTTTTATTTTATATTATTTATATTTTAAATATGGCAGTGGCACAGTGATGAAAGAGAGTCTAGTAAGTCAGCTGGAGCCTGATGTTGAAACAAGGGATGAATGACTCTACAAGGTCTGTAATTTGGGACATATCTGCAAATTAAAGAGCGGTGTTATTATTTTTATATTTTATTTTAGAAATGTAACACATTTTTACGTGACATCAAGATGTATTTTTGGCCCGTGGCCCTCCATCCAGATAGATTTGGGGAATTATGGCTAATAATAATTAAAATCCTCCAAAATGGAGAAAATGAATGGGATTTTACATCCAGACTGTATGTAGAGCTCCATATATAAATGTCTGATTCAGCTGTTGTTGTAATGATAATGCATGAACTCTCCCGTGTGTGTGTGTGTGTGTGTGTGTGTGTGTGTGTGTGTGTGTGTGTGTGTGTGTGTGTGTGTGTGTAGGTGGCAATAATTGCTGGGAACTTTGATCTTGCAGAAATCATAAAGATCCACAAAACCTCCGACGTTGGTGAGTTGGGCGACACACATTTAAATTTAAATTGTGTGTATGTGCACACGTTACAGTACCTGGTGTAGCTAACCGTGTGTGTGTGTGTGTGTGTGTGTGTGTGTGTGCACTTGTTTCTGTGCCCAAGTAGTTCCCTTCAGAGAAACTCCATCCTACACAAAGCGTCGTAGAGGCGGTGTGAGCAAGGCGCTGGGTGGAAACGGCCTGTCCTCCCCGCGCTCTCTGATTCGCTCGGCCAGCGACAACGTGCTGGAAAGCCCCGCCTCCTCCCCAGGCCCCTCCCTCCAGAGCTTGGAGACGCACCACGACACGCACACGCATTCGCTGCGACGACACACACGCCGACTCAGGTACGGCAACCCCGCCCTCGCAGACGCTCACGTAGGCGTAGGAAGCATTTACAGACTGTCGTGTTGTCTGGGTCATCCAGGCAGGGCTGTAGTCAAGACCACCTTAGTCAAGTCCAAGACCAGGACCAGTCGAGTCCAAGTCAAGGCTGAATCCAAAGAGGTTTGAGTCCAAAACAAGACCGAGTCCAAAAAGGTTTAAGTCCAAGATCAGGACTAGTCCAAAGAGGTTTGAGTCCAAAACAAGACCACGTCCAAAACAAGACAGAGTACAAAGAGGTTTGAGTCCGAGTCAAGACCAAGTCCAAAAAGGTTTGAGTCCAAGATAAGGACCAGTCGAGTCAGAGTCAAGACTGAGTCCAAAGAGGTTTGAGTCTGATTTAAGACCGAGTCCAGGACAGAATAAAGGTCTTTAATGCATGACAGTATCAAGACAATCATTTTGGGTTTTCCTTTCCCTCCAATATTATTATTAACACAATAAAGACACCTGGACTCGGTCCAGACCAGAAGCCATGTTGGGCAAGACCAGCGGCCGAGACCGAGACAAGTCCAAGACCATAGAAAAACGGACTAGAGTCCAAGACCGGACTGGAGAACTACAGCCCTGCAAAATATTACTTTCTATTTTTTGTACTTTATCTGTTTACCATCTGCATTTCCTGATTGCAGCCCGAGTGGCGGGGGTCATGTGGAGACCAGCCCCCCTTCCTCGCCTCCCCCAACCCCCCAGATGAGGAAGAGGAGGCTGTACAGCGCCGTCCCAGGACGCACCTTCATCGCCACGCGGTCCCACGTGCCCCAGGGGCCCGGGGAGATCCAGCTGCACCGAGGAGAGAGGGTCAAAGGTCAGAAAGTACTACTGGGGTGTATTTATCTGGGGTGTATATATCTGGGGTGTATATATCTGGGGTGTACATATCTGGGGTGAATATATCTGGGGTGGATATATCTGGGGTGTATATATCTGGGGTGTACATATCTGGGGTGTACATATCTGGGGTGTATATATCTGGGGTGTACATATCTGGGGCGGATATATCTGGGGCGTATATATCTGAGGTGTACATATCTGGGGCGTATATATCTGGGGTGTACATATCTGGGGTGGATATATCTGGGGTGTACATATCTGGGGTGTATATATCTGGGGTGTACATATCTGGGGTGTACATATCTGGGGTGGATATATCTGGGGTGGATATATCTGGGGTGTATATATCTGGGGTGT
>NC_048429.1:732394-733759 GCF_013103735.1 Etheostoma cragini
TTGTGTCTCAGAGTGTCCCCTGACTCTGGCGGTCCAGCTGGAGGAGAGCTCGGACTTGATTAAAGTCCTGCGCAGCGGAGGCGCCCACCTGGACTTCAGGACCAGGGACGGGATCACGGCGCTGCACCGGGCCGTGCTCTGCAGGAACAGCGCTTCGCTCACTGTAAGAAAACAACGACCTACGACCTTTTGTGTTGACTGTTCCTACTTAGCACTAAAACTGACTAATTAGTGTGAAGGTAGTCTCAAGTGGGTTAGGGTCAGGGTTTAGGGTTTAGGGTTTTTATAGAGAGAAAGACAGAGAAAGACCGACTCGAAGGGTAGCACTTTAAAGAAAAAGTTTGAATGTGTGGTGTCGAAAATAGCCACGAAAGGCAGCGCTAGATCGGCTTAATTAGTGAGAAGGTAGTCTCAAGTGGGTTAGGGTCAGGGTTTAGGGTTTAGGGTTTTTATAGAGAGAAAGACAGAGAAAGACAGACTCGAAGGGTAGCACTTTAAAGAAAACGTGTGAATGTGTAGTGTCGTTGAATAGCCACGAAAGGCAGCGCTAGATCAGCTTATTAGTGTGAAGAAGAGTCCAAGGACACGAAGGGTAACGTCTCTAACAATAGAGTCGTGGAGGGTAGAGACACTGAGGGTGATCACGAAAGGCAGCACTAGCATGGACTAACTAGGGTGAAGGTAGTCTCAAGTGGGTTAGGGGGTTATGTTTAGAGGGTTAGGGTTAGGGGGTTAGGGTTTGGGTTTTTATCTGTCTTAATGTTTTTATTTTTAACTGTTTGTACTTCTGTTCAACTGATTTTGTGGAACTCACTTTAAATTGAACCGTTAGCGACCATGTGACCGGCAGCTAACGCTAACTGGTCCCTACGTTACGTTATAAGCGATTGGTAACCTAGCAACGGCGATTATGAGCTTGTCCTCAGATTGATGAGTTTTGGTGGGAACCAAAGTTCACATTGTATGTTTCTCACGGGATCAGCCAGCGTGAAGGACGTCTGTATTCTGATTGCCGGCTGGCGTTAGCCCCTGAACCGCGTCAGAGCTGATTAGCATAAAGTGGGAAAATTTAAACTTTCTAATTGACGCTCTAAACGCCCGAAAACGCGACTTCCGGTAACTTTAGACGCTCCAGTCGGCGCCGCTGTGAAAGTCCGGTAGGGCCAACGCTGCACTGAATGCTGTCCCGTCCCGTCCTGGTTCCTAGACTATGCTGGACCTCGGAGCGTCTCCGGACTACAAGGACAGCAGAGGTCTGACTCCCCTCTACCACTCCGCCATGGTGGGCGGCGCCCCCTACTGCTGCGAGCTGCTGCTGCAGGACCACGCCACCATCGGTACGGAGGCTGTGTGTCTGTGTGTGTG
>NC_048429.1:733859-735477 GCF_013103735.1 Etheostoma cragini
GTATATATCTGGGGTGTATATATCTGGGGCGTATATATCTGGGGTGTATATATCTGGGGTGTATATATCTGGGGTGTACATATCTTGGGTGTATATATCTGGGGTGTATATATCTGGGGTGTATATATCCCCAGTTATGTGTGTTGTGGGTCTACAGCTCTGTGTGTTGTGGATCTACAGCTCTGTGTGTTGTGGATCTACAGCTCTGTGTGTTGTGGATCTACAGCTCTGTGTGTTGTGGATCTACAGCTCTGTGTGTTGTGGATCTACAGTTCTGTGTGTTGTGGATCTACAGTTCTGTCCATTGGGGAAGGAGGATTCTGGGAAGGAAACGTTAAAGGAAGAACTGGATGGTTTCCTGCTGACTGTATTGAAGAAGTCCAGATGAGACAATACGACCCACGACTGGGTAAATACTGCATATATATATATAGATACATATATATCTACGAAATAAATACCTATGACAGCTCCCTTTATATTTACAGATGTTTGATATATAACGTTGTATATAAACTTTATATACTGTCCTATCTGAAATATGTCCACGTATGTTTCAGAGACGAGGGAGGACCGCACGAAGAGACTGTTCAGACATTATACTGTAGGATCCTACGACAACTACACCTCCTACAGGTAATACTCCATCACCTCCAACAGGTAATACTCCATCACCTCCTACAGGTAATACTCCATCACCTCCTACAGGTAATACTCCATCACCTCCTACAGGTAATACTCCATCACCTCCAACAGGTAATACTCCATCACCTCCTACAGGTAATACTTCATCAGTACACCTCCTACAGGTAATACTCCATCAGTACACCTCCTACAGGTAATACTCCATCAGTACACCTCCTACAGGTAACACTCCATCAGTACACCTCCTACAGGTAATACTCCATCAGTACACCTCCTACAGGTAATACTCCATCAGTACACCTCCTACAGGTAATACTCCATCACCTCCTACAGGTAATACTCCATCACCTCCTACAGGTAATAGTCCATCAGTACTCCTACCTGAAGTGCACCTCCAGGGGCCTCATTTAGTACATGCTTAAGCAGGGCTGCAGTCTAGACCACCTTTGTTGAGTCCAAGACAAGTCCAAGACCAGGACTAGTTGAGTCCAAGACAAGACCGAGCCCAAAAAGGTTTGAGTCCGAGTAAAGACCGAGTCCAGGACTGTTAAAAGGTCTTATGAATGACAGTATCAAGACAATCATTTTGGGTTTCCCTTTTCCTCCAATATTATTATCAACATAATAAAGACAACTGGACTCAGTCGAGACCAGAAGCCATATTGGGCAAGACCAGTGGCCGAGACCGAGACAAGTCCGAGACCATAGAAAAAAGGTCTTGTGTCCAAGACCGAACCCAAGTACTACAGCCCTGCGCTTAGGTACCTACAAATCTGTATTTATCATATATGAACAAGCCAATATCTGTGTCTTCTGTCAGTGACTACGTGATCGAGGAGAAGACGGCCGTCCTGCAGAAGAGAGAGAGCGAGGGATTCGGCTTCGTCCTCAGAGGAGCTAAAGGTAGAAATGGAGGGATGGAGAGAGGGAGGGAGGGAGGAAGGGATGGATGGAGGGATGGAGGGATGGAGGG
>NC_048429.1:735577-753074 GCF_013103735.1 Etheostoma cragini
GATGGATGGATGGATAATAATGAGAATCGAAGTTCGAAAGGAGCCAGTTGAGGTGGTTCGGGCATCTGGTAAGAATGCCTCATGGGCCACCTCCCTAGGCCTCGGGGAAGTACCAGGACTAGGTGGTGGGACGTCCAGCTGGGAGGAGGCCTCGGGGAAGACCCAGGACTAGGTGGAGGGACGTCCAGCTGGGAGGAGGCCTCGGGGAAGACCCAGGACTAGGAGGAGAGACGTCCAGCTGGGAGGAGACCTCGGTGAAGACCTCGGGGAAGGCCCAGTACTAGGTGGAGGGACGTCCAGCTGGGAGGAGGCCTCGGCAAAGACCCAGGAGTATGTGAAGGGACGTCCAGCTGGGAGGAGACCTCGGTGAAGACCTCGGGGAAGACCCAGTACTAGGTGGACGGACGTCCAGCTGGGACGAGGCCTCGGCAAAGACCCAGGAGTATGTGAAGGGACGTCCAGCTGGGAGGAGGCCTCGGAGAAGACCCAGGACTAAGTGGAGGGATTACATCTCCAACCTGGCCTGGGTACGCCTCGGAATCCCCCAGTCTGAGCTGGTTGATGTGGTTTGGGTAAGGGAAGTTTGGGGTCCCCTACTGGAGCTGCTGCCCTGAGACCCGATACCGGATAAGCAGATGAAGATGGATGGAACTGGATTAGTTAAGAACCGGATTCGATACGATGCCCAACCCTAATAACCTGTGTGGAGGCCTTATAAGTTACATTTTTCCGGCCTCCCCATCTTCTTTCTCTCTGTCTCTTTATCAAGCCGAGACCCCCATCGAGGAGTTTGCCCCTACGCCGGCGTTCCCCGCCCTCCAGTACCTGGAGTCAGTGGACCAGGGGGGCGTGGCCTGGAGGGCGGGGCTACGCACTGGAGACTTCCTCATAGAGGTACGCACTAGTCCACTCAACCCTCGTGTTGTCTTCCCGTCAACCATGAAAAAAAAAACATTGTTATTGCTTTTACCGACATTTCTGTCACTTTTTTCAATGTTGTAGATACTTTTTTTGATGTTTTTTTCCAAAAGTTTTTGGATATTTTAATGTTGACATTTTCAGTGCTCATTTTGACGGCCCGGTTTTTGTTTTTTACCACGGACAACATGAGAGTTAATATGTGGCATCAAAAGACAAACATATATAGAAGATGATGTCTGATTTATCCTGATATAAAGCATGTTAAGAAGTAGGGGTGACCCCAAACAATATTGGATGCTTCTATTGAAGCAGTCTGATTCGACTCCCAATCACAGTCGAATCTTCGCAGAGGCGTTATGAAACGAGCATCATGCCATTTCGGCCATATGGGGGTGCACAATGTCTGATTTTACATAGAAATACCCGTTTTCTCCCAATGTGTTAATATACAGCACATGATATACAGTAAATACCAACATAGAATGCTGTAAAGAGAAATGTGCAAAAAGAGAAGTTTTTTTTGTACTATTTACATTTACTTATGTCAGTCCTTAGACTTTTTGTTGCATGAAGGAAAGATTCTGTGGGACAAAAACAGATCTTAAATACATGTGAAAGGAGAAAGAATGCACAAATTGAGTTGGAAGTACTGTACATGTCCTCAATTTTTCAGGTCTGTTACAATAAACTAAAACTAGCACGATTTAAAAAATAAATAAATGTGTGGCATCATTAGATCTCTGGAACGAAAGCTGTGACACACAGTGTGTGTGTTTGTGTGTGTGTGTGTGTGTGTGTGTCGTCCAGGTGAACGGGGCCGACGTGGTGAAGGTGGGACACCGGCAGGTCGTCTCTCTGATCCGACAGGGCGGGAGTCGGCTGCTGATGAAGGTCGTGTCCGTTTCCAGGAAATCTGAATCCAACCTGATCAGGAAGAAAGGTACAACTCAATGTTTTATTTACTCACAGATACAAAGGAGATTGGGGCTTATAACTTATAGAAATTATTTTCATTGTCGATTCATTTCTCGATTAGTTGTTTGGTCTCTAAAATGTGGATCAGTGTTTCTCAAAAAGCCCAAGACGACTTCCTCAAATGTCTCGTTTTGTCCACAACTCAAAGATCTTCAGTCTCCTTTCACAGAGGAAACCAGAAAATATTCACATTTACCAAGCTGACATCAGAGTGGTTTTCTTAAACTGATAATTTACTATTAAAAATAGTTGCCATTATTCTTTTCAACTCTGGAAATGAGCAGTTGCTGACTATTTCCGCTTTTGAACTGCAGTGTACCAATGGCAATGGCAGTCTTAAAAACACAGATTCAGACCCAAGAATGTTTTCCTTAAAGCTGCATTGTATCTGATCTCCAGCAGGGGGAGACTCCTTAAAGCTGCATTATATCTGATCTCCTGCAGGGGGGGACTCCTTAAAGCTGCATTATATCTGATCTCCTGCAGGGGGGACTCCTTAAAGCTGCATTATATCTGATCTCCTGCAGGACTCCTTAAAGCTGCTTTCTATCTGAATGGTGAGAAGAAAGCTAAGGTTCTTACCTCCCTATGCGGATTTTTACCCTTTCACACGCAATTGCAAGGGCATACGACGTTGATAAACACGCTAAAAAGCAAGTTTGCATCTTGATAACATGCCAGTAATTTGGTGTGTCATACGAACGCCATTTCATGAGATCAGTCTGCAACGGCGTACATTGTTTAATCTGTTTAATCTGCTGTAAGTAACATTAACTGCATTGACCCTTTATTAAAGATAAATGCTGTAACATAATCAATGAGCGCAGGATAACGTGCAAAAGCAACAATGGCGCCAAGTCGTCATTGCCGGATAGGAATCTTTAAAGAAAAGGCCATTTCAAAGCATTTATTCAACCAGTGGTGATATTTAACAACCTCTGACTACATAATAATCACTTGATACAGACAACAGTACTATGAGAAGCATAGATTTAGTTTAATTGTACTTTTTGCTGCTCCAGTCGTCTCGTCAGGACTTCCCTCCATTGTCAGGCGCTGTAGGCGCATCAATCAAAGTCACCGGATTCACACAGAAAATAAACACGGGTGTTCGGGGATGTGAGAGGAACAAAGGAAGATGATAAGTATCTGTTTGTTGTTCATGACCTGGAAGTATTTATTTAGCGAGTGGCAGTAAAGGTCAGCTGCACTGAACACCGTTAGTCTACGTTACTTTAAAATATGTTGAGAGGGGGACTTTAATATTTACTGCAGTCTGTAATTGTCACAAAAGGAGGAAACTTCACGTAAAGTTCAGTGTCCGTTTGTACTGCTCTGATTGGTTCTTGTCTTGTAGCTCCTCCCCCTCCAAAACGAGCCCCCAGCACCTCGTTGACACTCCGATCCAAGTCCATGACCGCTGACCTGGAGGACATAGGTAACACAACACAACACACACAGACACACACACGCACATGCGCGCATACACACTGCAGGGTTGATTTAAACTGTAGGAGTGTGTGTTGTTGACCTTTGCTCTGTCTGCAGCCCGGAGGAGACGCTTCGGTGAGTCACATCTGATGATGTCGTAGTGGTGCCTTTTGTTTTAACGTGTCTCATTTGTTGTTGTGATGTAACACTGCATTGGCAACAATGTTGCTCTCATGGCATGATGTCATGGCGTGTCAGTGATGTCACAGACAGGGCCGTAGCTAGTAGCAAACTAGCATCAACGGCTGTCAGTCGAATGGCGTTTTGAGCTAACGTTAGCATCAATCAATCATGGATAGCTATGTTTCTGTAAATAATTCCCATCTTCTGTTACGGTTTGTAATGAGAAAACTTTATTTTTTTAATGGATTTCACAAATTTCAGGATGACACGTTATGCAGTAAACTGCCTCAGGAAGGAACTTGTTTTGCTGGAACATGTACTGTACATTCAAAAGTTTTATTAGTCGTGCAACAGAAAACTCCGATTTCGGGTGATTTTTGGTTTGTTGCTCATTTCAGTTTCAATTTGTTATTATGACACGGACAAAAAAACAAGAACTCAAACCTTAAAATATAAGTTTTGCACCAGATTTAACTCCAAGTCACTTTCCATCTGCAGTTAAAAAAAAGACCTCCGCATTTCTAAAATCCCGGCTACGGCCCTGCTGACTCGTGTTGTGATGTCATGTTGTTGTTGTGGTCATCACTCTGTTTTTTTGTATCGTCTTGTTTTTTTAGTTTTTTTTAATCATGTCTCCTCCCTCCAGAGAAACTGGATGAGATGTTGGCCGGGGGTCAACAGGAAGTTGTTCTCAGGGCCCGTCCGTCAGACGACTTCAGAGCGGCGACGGTGAAACAGAGACCGACCAGCCGGCGAATCACGCAGGCTGAGATTAACGTAAGGCTACGCTGTAGTCCCTCACACAGCTACACAAGTACTAAAAGGGCAGTAATGATCCTAAAATAACTTGGAGATAAGATTCCTATAAGGAATTGTTCTGCGTATGTAGTCTCCTGTGTACGACATGGCGGAATGATCTGGCTTGAGTTCACACGTTATGACGGGGGTTGCTTTTGTTTTATTACAAATCCTAAGCAGAAAGGTTCTGATGTGTGTTTGTGTTTGCAGTCGTTGTTTGAGCGTCAGGGTCTGGTGCCCCCCTCAGCTCCAGAGAAAAGCACCATGGCTTTACCCCGAGGAATGTCCAGAACCAAGAGCTTTGGTGAGAGACACACACACACACACACACACACACAACAGACACACACACTCACACATACAGTGTCATACATACCGTATTGGGGTGTCAGGATTTTGATCTAAATCCAAAGCAGGATTGACAATTCCCCCAGTATTCCTCTCTCCACCCCCTGCCTACTTGCGCACAACAGACAAAGTGAAGGATACCTGCTGGTAGCATGCAGCTAAAGACACAGGGTAACGTTAGCTCAGCGGTAGCCTGCAGCTGCTCTTTTCCAGGCACCACGGCCACTGCCTGAGTCGGAGATGACGGAGAAACCAAGTGGGAAAGCGAGCTTCCGGACAACATTCCTCGTATGGGGCGTTTAAAGACTATTTGTCCGTTGTTTGTTTTTAAAGAAACACGACAATGTATAAAAGGCTTCGTTACCTTGTATCTCACATTATGGCTCCGTAGTAGACGTTTTTGTAAAAATAGGCTCGATTGTGTCATAACCACGCAACTTACTGTTGCGCAGCAGATGAATTACCGTATAGTACAGGAAAGGCTCCTCTCATTTTCAAAAATCTACAATTTGATTCAATGAAATTGAAACCCCTAATACTGTATACTCAAAGTCACAACGTTTGGGCTACATTTTGGTGCTTTTTATGGTTTGAAATGTTGGGTACTTTAATTTTAACGTCTCCATGGTTACCACGGCAGGCACACCCGATGATGACAGGATCACAGCTCTGATCAATGAGAGTCGGTTTCCTCGGAGCTCCTCCCTGACAGACAGCTTCATCCCTCCTCCTCCTCAGATGGCTCCGCCCCCTCCTCCCTCCGCCTCCTCCTCCACCTCCTCGCTCTTCCTCCTCGACTCCGGCCCCCCTCCCTCCTTCCTCCCCCCTCCTCCCCCGGCCAGAGGGGAGGGGCTAACCCGCTCCAGCTTCAAGCCGGGGGCGGAGCCGAGGCTCCAGGAGCTCTGCGATTCGCCGACACGGAGCCACGCCCACGCCGAGCGGCAGAGGAAGGCGAGGTCGATGATCATCCTGCAAGACACGCCGCCGCCGCTGCAACCCGACGCACACGGCGCCGCCACGCATTTGATGCACACCGCCACGCACACCGCCACGCACACGCTTCACACCGCCACACACACTTCCACATCCACGCTGTCTCTCCACAGCACCAGCCCCGCCCTCGGCCACTCACCGCTGTCTCGCCGCCGGGGCCGACCAATAGAAAACCCTTACGCTAACGTGGGACAACAGGCTCCGCCCTCCAAGCCGCAGAGGAGGAAGTCACCTTTGCTGAAACAACTTCCTGTAGAGGAGCAGGGTCAGTATCGCTTGCACTTGTCTTTCTCATTTCTAACGTGTTATAGTTGTGTCTTATTTCCTGATGCATGATGGGAAATTGTGAGCCCAAACAACAATGTATTCTGTGGTCAATGCATTTCATTTTGTCAAAGTCAGTCTGTACTTTGAAGAGTTCCTGTTTTGGTTGTCAGCTAGACCGCCTCTAGGGGGGAAAACTCAGCAGAATATTGACCTACATGATTGGCATTTTTCCCATTGTCCAATCAGATTAATTGAGAGGCGGGCCTTCAGTGATGGTGAATGTGGTTGCCTTGCAACTGTATTAGACAAAAATTGCGGGTCGCTGTGCGTTTTGCAACCTTCAAAACAGGCTCCATCTGGTGGAGGCCATTCTCCAAATGCTCCAGAGTGAATTACCTAAGAATGATCAATTTAAAGACAATCAGAGAGCGCCAACTAGAGCCCAACCGCTACCGATGTACCGATATCAGTCATTTCCCGGTATATCGCTGTTGGCATTCATAATGGCTGATTTAAAAAAAAAAAAACATGTCAGCCATGTTATGAACGTTGTTAGTGTTGTTGTTTCATGATCTGTCCACCAGAGGACGCGCTACTACGTCCCTGTTAGTGATGGCGTTGCATAGTCTGTCCACCAGAGGACGCTCTACAACGTCCCTGTTAGTGATGGTGTTGCATAGTCTGTCCACCAGAGGACGCTCTACAACGTCCCTGTTAGTGATGGTGTTGCATAGTCTGTCCACCCGATGACGCTCTACAACGTCCCTACAATCTGAGAAAATCTGAGTTTTTGTTCAAATAACTTAAATAAATATAAAGAAAAAATAAATTTTGATGTTCTGTTGTGACAATAAAACTTATTTTCACATTATTATTTTAGTGAGAACTCATAAATAACTACAAATAACTAATGTTAGATAAATCTGTACATGTTTTATAACGCGTTTCTGGATTTAAAAAAATATATATATATTGGCCATAATATCGGCATATCGGATTTTTAAATAACCAAACATTGGTATCGGTATCAGCTTATAAATCCTTTATCGGTCGGGCTCTAGTACCAACTTCCCTTCTCTGATTGAATCTGAATTGAAACACTCTGTAAAATGTTAAATCTGTCCGGTTGAGTGATTGTGCAGAAAAACTTGGAAGCACACAGAAAAAAACCAAAATTTAAGAGGTTAGTAGTGTGTGTGGATTATATCAAACAAGCAAATCAATTCATTGAGTTCAGCAATGAATCTTGTTTGCTCAAATTGGCTCTCAAAACGTCCCGTTACCAGCTCAGAATTGAGACACAGATGTAATTCCGTGGACTCCTAATGTTGTTTCTTCTTCCAGGACTCCGGGATCAGGATCTGTTGAGGGTGGACGGAGGCGGCAGCCCCAGCCGGGCCGAGCTGTACCAGCAGCAGGTTCTCTCGGAGCGAGCCCGGGTCCAGGGTCGCAGGTCGTCTCTCTTCCTGTCCGTGGAGGGGTCCGGGTCGGAGAACCAGGTGCCCCTCCTCACTCAGAGCCATTCGATGGACGACCTCGGCGAGCTCCCCCCCCCAGCTCCGGTCCTGTCGCCCTCGCCGACGCCGCACACCTTCCTCCACCCGCTGACGGGGAAACCTCTAGGTCAGTCTGAGTCTGCATGGGTTCTGCACAACAACGGGAGAGTCACAATAACCAATTATGGGAATTAGAGCATTAAGTTCAAATCCCAAATCTTTTAAATCATAAAAAGGTGAAGAAAACCAAACAAGACTGTACTAATTAGCAAAAGTAAGCTGCATGTTGGAGATGTAACAACAACCAGAACCAAACAGAATCACCATATACTGTATACATGTTTACAGTTTTTAGCGGTTTTGTGCAGAATTCAGCAGTTTTTCCTATTGGAGTAGGGATGTGTTAACATTAGTGCTGCTGTAAAACTGTCAAAAACATTGAATGGCGATTAATCGCATTAATGTCACAGTTAACTCGCCACTAATTGCAATTAATGGCACATTTTATATCTATTCTAAATGTCTCTTTATGTCTTTTTGTCCCATTATTTTTTTGTAATTTCTTTTCATTGAAAACAATGTTGGCATATAGCCTACTGTAGGGTTATGTGTGGATATAAACATATATATGTAGTATATAATGTAGCATATATACATATATCTATATGTATATAGCCTACTGTAGGGTTTTGTGTGTATATAAACATATATATGTAGTATATATATATATATGTAGCATATATACATATATCTATATGTTTATAGCCTACTGTAGGGTTTTGTGTGTATATATACACATATATATGTATATATACTTATATATTTTTTTATTATTTTTTTTTTTAAATTATTATTATTATTATTATTTATTTTTTTTTATTATTATTATATATATATATATATTAATTAATCTTGCGATTAAAAAAAGGGTTAAGGGCGTTAAAAAACGCCGTTAATCAGGCGTTTCTAATTTTCATTCACTGAGTTTCATTAAAAACATTGTATTTGTTTAATATTCAGCAAAAAATACTGCATCTGCAGATCCCGTGTGACCATGACAACGACCCCAATTGAAAGCATGAAAGTCTATTCATAACAAAACGCTACAACTGTTGACCTCTCTTCTCGCCTCAGACCCCTCGTCTCCGCTCGCCCTGGCTCTCGCTGCACGAGAACGAGCGCTCACCGCCCGCACGCCCAGCCCCGAGCCGCGACTGAAACACGCATCTGCCTCCAACACGCCCATCCCCACTCCCTCCGTCAGCCCCGACGGAAGACACAAGCGCACCCCCATCCCCACGCCGCAGGGCAGCCCCGAGCCTCGGTCCAAACGCCACACCCCTCAGACAAGCCCCGAGCAGCGAACCAAGCGCACCACTCCCCAGACCAGCCCCGAGCTGAGGCATAAACGCATAACCCCGCCAATATTCCCGGACGGACAAGTGGAGCGCCCGGAGACAGAGGGAGGAGTGACATCGCCCGCCGCCCCCTCCCCCGAGCGGTGGAGACCCAGCCCCTTGCCGGCGCTGGCCAATGAGGGTCACCCTGCTCTGATTGACAGGCGCAGAAGCCTCACAGTGGGCAGCTCAGAGGAGGAGGGCGGGGCTTACACAGTTACACTCCCACCGGCGCTGTTGTCCTCCAGTGACGAGGAGACGAGGGAGGAGCTCCGCAGAATCGGCCTGGTGACTCCGCCCGCCGCCTTCGCCACTCCTCCCGCCCTTCCTCCCCCATCGTCCCTCATACTGTTGCCACGGCGAGGTGGGGAGGGAGGAGGCGGAGAGAGTGGTCCCGAGTCTCTGGTTCGACGAGGCGATGAGGAGGAAGCAGGCGACGAACGGCTCCATGACAGCTCGTCCTCCCCCAGCTCACTCCCTCCCTCCATCACCCTGGCCTCCCCTCCTGCTCCACCCTCCCCCTCCTCTCCTCCCGCCGCTCACCCGTCTCCCTCCTCCCCCGCCACCTCCCCAATCGGCCTCAAGCCACGCCTTCGATCGCCCATCGGGCGTGGCCGCTCCGCGCTCCGGGATCCGCTGCTGAAGCAATCATCGGACAGCGAGCTCCTCCCGTCTGCTGCGTCCTGCTCCTCCCCCTCCTCCCCCCTCTGCTCCTCCCCCACCAGCGGCGGCGGGCGGCAGCCACGCTACCTGTTCCAGAGGAGGTCCAAGCTGTGGGGCGGCGGGGACGACCGCGAGGAGCGGCGGGGCTTCGGCCCGGACGAAGGGGGGCGTCCGGCGGCACCGGGGGGTCAGGGGGCGGGCTCGGCCGTGGATCTGACCAGCCGGTCGGCGTCGGCGCTGGAGCTGAGCGGCAGGGCGGGGTCCGGGCTGGATCTGGCCAATCGGCTGCAGCTGCTCAACAAGGACAGTCACTCTCTGGGGGAGGAGCCGAGTCCCCTCGATCCGGGTCGGAGGTCTCCTGTAGGAGGCGCCAGGTACTAAATCTGCCTTTTACTGTAAATAAATGTAAAATTTTTGTGTAAGCTTATTGTGAGCAACCATGTTCCGAAGAAAATTTCCTCTAATGGGTCCTCATACCTGGCAAATAAAGCTGATTCTGAAATACTGCAGTACTACTGACATCACAGTACTACTGACATCACGGTACTACTGACCTCACAGTACTACTGTGTGCGGTGGTTGTAACAGAATCTGTTGTTTGTGTTGTTCCAGATGTTTGGACAATGGAGAGAGTAAATCGTAGGTTTTTATCTCTGGTAAACATTTAAGAGATGATTCTTTTATTCGCTAACAGCTAACTAGCATGCTCCTTCTTCGCCGACGACTAACCACTAAATGTTGAAAACAACGACCTTCCTGTCTGTCTGTTGAATGAAACCTTGGGACGCACCATTTGCTTAACACCTCTGTCAAGAAATAATGATTCCCCAATAACAGCTTAGCAACAATAACAAGGCCGGTCAAGCTTTGTAACTCTCAACATGCACGCCGTCAACGTGAGAGCGATTTCCTTTCCAAAACCAAAGATGTATGAGCAAAAGTTTAAGGAATAGGAATAGTTGTCTTCATGTTGTCCTCATGTTGTCTTCATGTTGTCCTCATGTTGTCTTCATGTTGTCCTCATGTTGTCTTCATGTTGTCCTCATGTTGTCCTCAACTTGTCTTCATCTTGTCCTCAGTTGTCCTCATGGTGTCCCCATTTTGTCCTCATGGTGTCCCCATGTTGTCCCCATGATTTTGTCCTCATGTTGCCCTCACGTTGTCTTCACGTTGTCCTCATGTTGTCCTCACGTTGTCTTCACGTTGTCCCAATGTTGTCTTCATGTTGTCTTCATGTTGTCCTCAAGTTGCCCTCTTGTTGTCCTCATGTTGTCCTCATGGTGTCCCCATTTTGTCCTCATGTTGTCCTCATGTTGTCCTCATGGTGTCCCCATGATTTTGTCCTCATGTTGCCCTGATGTTGTCTTCACGTTGTCCCAATGTTGTCTTCACGTTGCCTTCATGTTGACCTCATGTTGTCCTCTTGTTGTCCTCTTGTTGTCCTCTTGTTGTCCTCATGTTGCCCATCGCCTGAAGGTCCCGTCATTCAGGTTGTGTTGATGTGTTGCAGGTTGTTCTCCAGCCTCGGGGAGCTCCACACCATCTCCCAGCGAGGGTACGGCGCCAGCTACACCGTCCGACCAGGAAGCCGCTACCCAGTAACCCGCCGGAGCCCCTCCCCCTCTCCCTCCCCATCTGATAGGTCAGTAGGGCTCGCCTCCTCCCCCACCACCTGCCCTGAAAGGCCAGATCTCAGCTCAGGTCGCGGTCTTACCATCCTGAAGTCGTCCAGTCTCAGCCTCCCCTCAGAACCAAAGGAGGTTCGGTTTGTGATGCGAAGCGCCAGCGCACGAACCAGGTCTCGATCCCCGTCTCCCTCGCCCCACGCCTCCCCCTGCCCCTCCCCCGTCCTCAGCGGGCCCCTGTTGGCCCTTCGGCCGTGGAGGCAGCGGCCCCTTAACTTGTGGAATAAATACGACGTGGGGGACTGGCTGGAGAGCGTGGGCCTGGCCGAGCACCGCCAGCGCTTCCAGGAGCACGAGATCGAAGGCTCGCACCTCCCCGCCCTCACCAAGGAGGACTACGTGGAGCTGGGCGTCACCAGACTGGGACACCGGATCAACATCGAGAGGGCGCTCAGACAGCTGCTGGATGGTTCCACTTGACCCCTGACCTCTGGACACCCTGTGACCTCATAACCTCTGGTCAGACACTAGGCCATCTCTTTGACTAGAATATCTATGAATCCTTAGACCTTTTTACCAACGTGGAGTCCAGCTTGAAGACATTTTGGCTTATCAGCTCTTTGATCAACTCAGACAGACAGCACAAAGGTCTGTGTCCAGCATGTAGTTTTAGTTTAGACCTCCATGATTTAGGCTGTTAACATCCAGTGCCTCCTATTTAAGCTGTAAAAGCCCTCAACCAAATTTGTAATTCCTCTTTAAAGGACAATACATCCTGGTTTCTCTGTAGTAGGCTGAGTTCAACTGTGCAGAGAACATGGTTGTGATTAGCAATGGAGACATGGTACATTAAACTTTGCATCTCCAACACAAAAATTTGATTCTGGCATTAAAAATCCCATGACAAGGTGCTCTTTGGATGCTTTATATAGACCTTAGTGGTCCCTAATACTGTATCTGAAGTCTCTTTATATAGACCGTAGTGGTCCCTAATACTGTATCTGAAGTCTCTTTTATATAGACCTTAGTGGTCCCTAATACTGTATCTGAAGTCTCTTTATATAGACCTTAGTGGTCCCTAATACTGTATCTGAAGTCTCTTTATATAGACCTTAGTGGTCCCTAATACTGGATCTGAAGTCTCTTTATATAGACCTTAGTGGTCCCCCTTATACTGTATCTGGATCTTTCCCAAAATCCAGCCTTGGGGGGGATACCCAGGGCTCGGTTTACGCGTATCACCATTTCTGGCCACTAGGGGACCATAGGCAGACTGGGGGTCCTCAAATTAATGTAAAAAAAAAACCTCATAAAGGGACATTTTCATGCCATGGGACCTTAATATTTATGGAAATTCTTTTATGAGGAATAGCCCGTTGAGATGTGACTTCTCGTTTTCGAGGGGGTCCTAAGTGACTCCCCAAAACCCAAAGACATTAAGTGTACTCTGGTAGAAGACCAACAAAACAGGTTCACGTCTGAGGAGCTGTGAGCAGCACCGTGTTGGACGCTGATCGTCTTTGGTTCCCGATCAGATCCAAGTCTATCACAGCTGGACCCAGAGCTGATCAGCTGACCCCAACCGCGGACATCCATCAAAGAGCTGACAAGCCAATTAGTAATCTAACGAGACGGGTTATGGTCCTCGTGCTCCCCCCCCCCCCCCCCCCCCCCCCCCCCCCCCCCCCCTCTCTCTCCCTAGAGAAGATGATCAGCGAGCTCCTGGGACTCTCCACCTCAACAACAACAACAACAACGGGAGATCAGCTGAGGACATTTCTCCATCATTCATGTGACTTAGCTTATTTTTTTTAATTTTAATTTTGTTTTATATATATATATCACTCATGAAGAATTTGTGTTTCTTTTGAGTTCATATCTTAACACCGATCATTTAGAATTTATGAATAACCAGTAATAATAACGTGGTGGTGGTGACTTACTTAACGGAGTTTATAACAGTTTGGAAAAATGATTTTTGAGTTCCTTTATGATTTGACGATGAGTTGAACTTCAAAGGTCGTTTTTGTTCGGCGACCTCTTTGAAGTCCGTGATGAATTGTCAATGAGTGTGACGTTGTGCTGACGTGCCGTGTGTTTCAGGGAGAGCTGCAGCGGAGCTCCAGCCGGAGACCTCTCCGGGTTCCCACCTGCTTACCGAGGGCTTACTGTGCACGGTGCTATCTGTCTAAAGCCATCTGTACAGAAAATACCTTCCTCCTTCCCCCCCCCCCCACACTGACGTACCAAACCCGCATCTTAACTAATCAATCAAGTGGGGCCGCACCTGCCGTACCCACCTCGTGGTTATGGTAACGCACCAGGAGCAGGCCATGTGTGGAGTTTCCTCCCTGCCATATTGGGGATGTGTTCCCTGCCATACGTGGAATTTCCTCCAGAACACAAACAGGCGTAATTACAGTTTACAAAGCAATCATCTGAAGCCAAAATACGAGTTTAATAGATATGCTAATTTAGAGTTTTTACCTGGCCGATAGCCGACCCTCGTTAACCAATCATCAACCCAAAATCCACATAATTTTCAGTTTGATTGTATTTATAGTGTAAAATAACAACATGTGTTAACTAAGGACACTTGACCGATGTTGTCAAGACCCCATGCTATAATTTAGAATAACACCCCCCCCCCCCATAAAAAAAAACAAGCATTTGGGGCACCAATTGCGAGGAAAAACATCCTTTAACCCTCGTGTTGTCTTCCCGTCAAAATTGAAAAGCAACACTTATTTTGATGCTTTTTAATCAATGTTTTTAACCTTTTTTTACATTTTTGTACCTGTCTTTAACACTTTTTTCAATGTTTTGTCACTTTTTTTGACGTTTAACACTAAGTAACACTACCTTATTAACTTTAGTTTAACAGTTATTTTTGGAATTTATGGTCAATAAACCTCATTTATAGGAAATTATACCTAATGTTTGAGTTAGAAAAGCAGAAATTAGGAATTATTGAGACTAAAATTAAAGGAATGGATGTTGATGATAATCACAGACTGGAATATGTCAACTTTTACTCAATACTATTTCAAAAACACTTCAATTTGTTTTTCAAATGATATAAAACTGAATAAGACGCCCCAAAATTTGACCCGAGGACAACATGAGGGTTAAAAAGACAACAGACAAGCAGGCAACGAGTCCGGGAATTGTCTGCAGACTTCCGGTTGTGCCGCCACGCTGTTTTACTTGTAGTGGAGTATTTTCATAGTGTGGTATTTGTACTTAAAGTAGTACTTTGTCCACCTCTGCAGGTTAGTCACCAATCCATGCAGCAGAGGTCCGTTAACAATAGTAAAAATTCATTATGAGGATGTTAACTGCTGCTAAAAATACAAAGTATTCTATTTAACATTTCCACAGTTGCACAATACACAATATAAGTAAATTAAAACCATCTGTGAAGTTGCTAGAAGGGGCATTTCTTCCCTTTGACTAGCACTTCTGACTTTATCCAGGCTTTCGTTTCTTTATAACTCCACACAGTAAATCCAAACTAATGTGACACAACTGCATCATTCACTTGATGAGTTAGTCTCTCCTCTTCAATCCCAACTCAAGCACAATCAAAGCTCCAGTGCCTGTTTCCACAGCAACTAATCTACTGCGATTGCATCGCTTTTTACTCGCAGCTGACGTACACAAACACAAGCTGAACCACAGTCTTGAATCCCAAAGTTGTAAAAGTTCACGGTGCCCTTCTATGTGAAAAGGTTCTACGCACAGAGGTATAAAATGTAAGATGTATAGTCTATGTACGGCACGTTACAGTAGACTTCATAGTCTGTATAATATATATTATGGTAGAATAATGTAGCTATAGTGTAATATATGAAGTAAAGTAGACAAAATGTATACGGGAATATTTTGGGAGACGGTAGTCTATGAAGTCTTAGCTAGATGTGATATTCAGCCTTTGGATTCAGCCACCGATCAGCTGTTTGACTTTAAAGAGGGACCACAATCCACTTGAGTTTATGAAAACCTAATCATGCTATCCAGTTCTCCTTTCCCCCAGTCTGGAGTCCCAGTTAACACCAGGGCTGTAGGACTAGAGTCCGGTCTTGGACTCGAGTCCGGACTCAATACCGCTTTTCTCTGGTCTCGGACTTGACTCGCTGGTAGTTGGACTCGGACTTGTTGATAATAATATTGGAGGGAAAGTGAAACCCAAAATGATTGTCTTGATACTGTCATGCATAAGACCTTTATTCTGTCCTGGACTCGGTCTTGACTAGGACTGAAACCTTTTTGGACTCGGTCTTGTCTTGGACTCGAACCTCTTTGGACTCGGTCTTGTCTTGGACTGAAACCTTTTTGGACTCGGTCTTGACTCAGACTCAAACCTCTTTGGACTTGGTCTTGACTCAGACTTAAACCTTTTTGGACTCGGTCTTGTCTTGGACTCGAACCTCTTTGGACTCGGTCTTGACTCAGACTCAAACCTCTTTGGACTCGGTCTTGACTCAGACTCAAACCTCTTTGGACTCGGTCTTGTCTTGGACTCAAACCTCTTTGGACTCGGTATTGTCTTGGACTCGAACCTCTTTGGACTCGGTCTTGTCTTGGACTCAAACCTCTTTGGACTCGGTCTTGACTCAGACTCAAACCTTTTGGACTTGGTCTTGACTCTGACTCGAACCTTTTTGGACTCGGCCTTGGACTCGTCTAGTCCTGGTCTTGGACTTATCTTGGACTCGACTAAGGTGGTCTTGACTACAGCCCTGGTTAACACCCTTAAAATATTCGATCCTTCTGATTAAACACGATCACGTCAAAGTTCGAGACTTCGTACGAAGTTCTAGGCAAGCGTGCGACGAATCGTACGTAGAGAAGTTCGGACTCTCACCTCCGTTTTCCAGTCACAGTCGCGTTGTTGGTTTTGGAAATTAAACAAACTGTTCCCAAAATCTGACTTTTGAACAGATGTAGAAGGAGGAGGTTTCAGATCCTTTAGCGACTCTTCCACAGCCTTCCACGCTGGACTGTACCAATCCAAAATCAACCCTCGTGTTGTCCTCCCAGGTCAAAAACGGACAAATATTTGACATTTTCGTCCCTTTTTCAGACTTTTTCTTTAGTTTTCACTACATCCACCTTACTACTTTTACTACTTTTTGGAATTAATGCTCAATAACCCTCATTTATATAGAATTTACCTAATGTTAGAGTTTAAAAAGGCAGAAATTATAAATAATTTTTACTAATAGTTAAGATCAGAGGAATGAAAGTGATCAGTTGTATTATAAAGAGCGTTGGAAGGCACCAATCCGTTTTTTATTGTAATTTGGTTAAAAATAACTCATATTTCAGATATAGACATTAATTAAAGGGGTCAGATCTGACCCGGGACAACAGGAGGGTTAAAGGGCAAATCGGAGCGCGCCACCTCCACCAAGACCCCCCCCCCCATATGTAGAAAATAGGTGGCGTATCTGCTCCGTGATTCGGATCCACTCCAAAACTGAATGGGTTCTTCCTCTGCCCATGCTACACATCTCCACCAAGTATCATAAAAATCGAGCGTGTTTTTTTTTTTTCGTAATCGTGCCGACAGACAATCAACGAAACCAAACCGAAGATCAACCAGTGGAAACTTTACACCACAAAACACCTTTTTAGTCATTTATATTTAGAAGTTTTGACTTGGTCTCACACGTGTAGAGAGAGCTCATGGGTAGCTGTGTCACACTGAGTGAATATCACATGTATTTAACATATGTACTGTATGTGTAGTATATATTATAAAGGACTAGAGTCTACTGTATCCACAGAATGAGACGTGGGCTGTCACTTTCTCTGCAGTGTAACGATGATAATCAGCGATGGAGAGGTGATGTCACCTCTGACCTCAGGTCCCCCACCCTGTACACTAACATGAACATGAGGTCATTCATTTGTTGTGGGATTTCTCAGCCAATCAGAAACCAGCCAACCCGCTGCTAAGAAATATCTCTTCAGTGACGAAGTGGCGATGAAGCTAGAATGTTAGCAAGTGGAAAAAGTAGTTCCTTTGTTATTTTTACCAAAGGTTCTGCCTTGAAAATCAAAATCGGTTGTAACAGGTCGTTGAGATTCAACATCTTCTCAAGTTTCTAGAGGAACAAGTCAATCTATTTACCATGACTTAGTTCCAGGTCCACGAATCACGTCCATCGATCCATCTTCATCTACTTATCCGGTATCGGGTCGCGGGGGCAGCAGCTCCAGTAGGGGACCCCAAACTTCCCTTTCCCGAGCCACATTAACCAGGTCCGACTGGGGGATCCCGAGGCGTTCCCAGGCCAGGTTGGAAATATGATCTCTCCACCTAGTCCTGGGTCTTCCCCGAGGCCTCCTACCAGCTGGACGTCCCTCCACCTAGTCCTGGGTCTTCCCCGAG
>NC_048429.1:753174-757345 GCF_013103735.1 Etheostoma cragini
TCCCAGCTGGACGTCCCTCCACCTAGTCCTGGGTCTTCCGAGGCCTCCTCCCAGCTGGACGTCCCTCCACCTAGTCCTAGAACTACATTTCCCTAAAACATCTCACATAATAACGTTGCTCCGACCTGATCTCTAATTTCCGATTATTCCAACGCTACTCGAATGCAGCAACAGATTGAACAAATGGGCCAAAATGGCCGCCGATGCATCCCCCCCCCCCCACCCCGATAGCGTTCACCATGGTAACACCTCAGCTTCCTGCTGATTGGCTGAGAATCCTGACTTTCTTTGTAACCTGCCTCCTCCTGATTTTCACCTGGTTATAATGGTTTAATGGTTACCTTCCTCCTCTCTACTTCCTCTTTCTACAGGATGTTTGTAGTTCTTCTGGAGTGAGTGGCGTGTGTGTACTTGTAGTTTTTTTCTCCCCTTTTTCTAGAAACTAAGGAGCAAACAAACGAGAACCGATGAGCTCTGCAACGCAACAGATTGTAATCTTTATAATAAACTCTCATTTATTACAAAGTTAACACCCGTGCCTTCCTGCGTGGTTCTTTCAAAATAAGAGCTTTCAAATACATTTGATTGACATGACCTTTTGGGGATTTTTACAAAGTACTAAACTAGGACTTTTAGGACTAGTTACAAAATACTATACATTGACTTTTTAGGACCTTTAACTACTTTTTTGACATTCTATCCTTTGACTTTTTTGAAATACTACGACTTTTATGAGTTTACCACATACTATACTATGACTTTTTTGGACTTTACGTCATACTATGCTATGATTTTTTTTACCTTTTCTTACATACTATGACTTTTATATTACTTTTTCATAATACTGTACTGTGACTTTATCACTTTTTTCTACATACTGTGACTTTTTTGACAGACTATACTAAGACTTATGACTTTTTGCGAAATACTATACTAAGACTGTTTTCAAATTAATATATTATGACTTTTTTGTGACCTTTTACAACAGACTATACTATGACTTTTGACTTTTTTCAACATACTATGACTTTTTTTTTTAAATACTATGCCATGAAGTTTTTATGTTTTTTTTTTTTCAACATAATATAACCCTTCTGACTTTTTAAACTACGTCTTTACTTGTCAAGGCACAGAAAACTGTCACAGAAGCACAATGAAAAAGATCTTTCATTTGTTTTTTGGTATTTCTCCGTTCAATTGAAATAAAAATGCATCTCTTACAATGGACCCTGAAAAAATGACACTGAAAAACACAGTGACTTAATTCAGTGACCACACTTTAGTTACTTGGTAAAAGTACACGCCGACTGTATTTTTTGGAGGATGGATCTCTCTCCGAAGACGACGCTTCAGGAACACAGCAGCCGAGACGGGAATGAACCAATCTCCACCCAGAGAAGATGATTCATTCTACCACGATATAACTACATATCGTCTTACATACGTCTTCTCCTCCAGCTCCTCTGTGAAGCCCTCTGTGCTTCTGTTGCTCGGATGACCCTTCTGTTTTAACGTCCTTTTCCTCCTTTTTAACGTTCATGATTATTTTAAATAAAATACACACTAGGAGGGGTGTACTACAACATTGAAATACATAGCAAATAAATATGCAGCACATAGCTACATACCTGAGACAGGTGTCTAACGGCAATTAATTGAAAATGCAACCCAAGTTTAATGGGTTTTTACTAGAAGTTTTACATCATGTCACATTGTTCTCACACCTTATATCACGGTAGAAACAACTGTATTATTGTATGTATTTTTGAAAGTATGTTTGTGGGTGTACCTGTATGTATTTTGGCATTTAAAATCAAAAGCATCTTGTGGACAGGTGTTGCAAATAAGCGTCTGCCTACAAAAAGTTAACACACTGCACCATGCTTGATAACAAGTATTCTCTAATATGTTACTATTAAAATTTCAACGTTTGTTGTTTATTTTATTTACTTTGTTGTGATGCCATTAGTACAGCATGTTGGGGGAAAAAATCAATGTCGAAAATATACACAAACACGTCATAGTATAGTTTGGCAAAAACATTCACAAAAAACGTCCCAGTATAGTATGTTGAAAAAAAGTCATAGTATAGTATGTCGAAAATATTCACTAAAACGTCATAGTATAGTATGTCGAAAAAAGTCATAGTACAGTATGTCAAAAAAAAGTCATAGTATAGTATGTCGAAAATATTTACAATAACGTCATAGTATAGCATGTCGAAAATATTCACTAAAACGTCATAGTATAGTATGTCGAAAAAAAGTCATAGTATGTCGAAAAAAAGTCATAGTATAGTATGTCTAAAATATTCACTAAAACGTCATAGTATAGTATGTCGAAAAAAGTCATAGTATAGTATGTCGAAAATATTAACTAAAACGTCATAGTATAGCATGTCGAAAATATTCACTAAAACGTCATAGTATAGTATGTCGAAAAAAAGTCATAGTATAGTATGTCAAAAATATTCACAATAACGTCATAGTATAGCATGTCGAAAATATTCACTAAAACGACATAGTATAGTATGTCGAAAAAAAGTCATAGTATAGTATGTCAAAAATATTCACAATAACGTCATAGTATAGTATGTCGAAAATATTCACTAAAACGTCATAGTATAGTAAGTGGAAAATATTCACAAAAAACTCATAATATAGTATGTCGAAAAAAAGTCATAGTATAGTATGTAGAAAAAAAGTCAAAGTATAGCATGTCGAAAATATTAACTAAAACCTCATAGTATAGTATGTAGAAAAAAAGTCATAGTATAGTATGTCGAAAATATTCACAAAAACCTCATAGTATAGCATGTCGAAAAAAAGTCATAGTATAGCATGTCGAAAATATTAACTAAAACCTCATAGTATAGTATGTCAAAAAAAAGTCATAGTATAGTATGTCGAAAATATTCACAAAAACGTCATAGTATAGTATGTCAAAAAAAAGTCATAGTATAGTATGTCGAAAATATTCACTAAAACGTCATAGTATAGTATGTCGAAAAAAAGTCATAGTATAGTATGTCGAAAATATTCACAAAAACCTCATAGTATAGTATGTCGAAAAAAAGTCATAGTATAGTATGTCAAAAAAAAGTCATAGTATAGTATGTCGAAAATATTCACAAAAACCTCATAGTATAGTATGTCGAAAAAAAGTCATAGTATAGCATGTTGAAAAAAGTCAAAGTATAGCATGTCGAAAATATTAACTAAAACCTCATAGTATAGTATGTAGAAAAAAAGTCATAGTATAGTATGTCGAAAATATTCACAAAAACCTCAAAGTATAGCATGTCGAAAATATTAACTAAAACCTCATAGTATAGTATGTCGAAAAAAACTCATAGTATAGTATGTCGAAAATATTCACAAAAACCTCATAGTATAGCATGTCGAAAAAAGTCATAGTATAGCATGTCAAAAATATTAACTAAAACCTCATAGTATAGTATGTCGAAAAAAAGTCATAGTATAGTATGTCGAAAATATTCCCAAAAACGTCATAGTATAGCATGTCAAAAATATTAACTAAAACCTCATAGTATAGCATGTCGAAAAAAAGTCATAGTATAGTATGTCGAAAAATTCACTAAAACGTCACAGTATAGTATGTCAAAAAAAAGTCATAGTATAGTATGTCGAAAATATTCACAAAAACCTCATAGTATAGCATGTCGAAAAAAAGTCATAGTATAGTATGTCGAAAAAAAAGTCATAGTATAGCATGTCGAAAAAAAGTCATAGTATAGTATGTCGAAAATATTCACAAAAACCTCATAGTATAGTATGTCGAAAAAAAGTCATAGTATAGCATGTCGAAAAAAAGTCAAAGTATAGCATGTCGAAAATATTAACTAAAACCTCATAGTATAGTATGTCGAAAAAATGTCATAGTATAGTATGTCGAAAATATTCAATAAAACGTCATAGTATAGTATGTCGAAAGTATTCACTAAAACGTCATAGTATAGTATGTCGAAAAAAAGTCATAGTATAGTATGTCAAAAGTATTCACTAAAAAGTCATAGTATAGTATGTCAAAAGTATTCACTAAAACGTCATAGTATAGCATGTCGAAAATATTAACTAAAACGTCATAGTATAGTATGTCGAAAAAAAGTCATAGTATAGCATGTCGAAAATATTCACAAAAACCTCATAGT
>NC_048429.1:757445-766596 GCF_013103735.1 Etheostoma cragini
GGAGGCCTCGGGGAAGACCCAGGACTAGGTGGAGGGACGTCCAGCTGGGAGGAGGCCTCGGGGAAGACCCAGGACTAGCATGCTAGTTAACATTAACATAGGCACAGGCTAATTGCTGCTAACTAACATGCTAGTTAACATTAACATAGGCACAGGCTAATTACTGCTAACTAACATGCTAGTTAACATTAGTAATTAAACCTGATGGAAGTCCAAATTGTCTGCGAGCTTCTCCTGACAGGACGGAGATGCAACAGTAAGTCGCGTGGTTATGACACAACCGTTAGACTATTTTTATAAAATAGTCTGCTACAGAGCTGTAACGTGAGCTACAAGGTAACAGAGTCTTTTATACATTGTTGTGTTTCTTTAGAAATAAACAACGGACAAATGGAGTCTTTAAACGTTTCAGACGTAAAGTTATTCGCTGTCAAAGTGGCGCCGAAATGAATGGGAGTCAATGGGATGCTAACGGCGGGTAATAGCATCAAAATGGCGCCATAGGAGCTACGTTTTGTGGATGCTCACCCCCCTCTTTGAACACAACACCATGTTAGCCGTGTCCTCCTCCCCCGCTCCGCCCTTTTGTCCAAATATGGTGACTCCTGGCTCCAATATACCAAGATGGCGCTAGCCAAAATGCAAACTCATGGCTCAGAAGTGGCATCAATGGGTCACGTCACCATTGCTGGGGCCATTATTTTCAAAGTCTATGCTTGAGCCTCAAGAGAAACATATTTTATTTGAGGATACTGAGATAATTTGGATCTCAGCTGTCAAAAAACAGACAATAATTGTGCTAAACTACCGTGAATAAGGACATAAATGCAGTGTGACAGCACTCAACATGTTAATTGTGCTTAGTTACTAAACAACCCTAGTTACCACATAAACTGTAACTTGACAAAAGGCGTAAGCCACGACTAAAACCTTATTGGCTGTTAAACTCCTCCTCCTCTTCCTCCTCTTCCTCCCTGCTTGGCCATTGGCCGGTGGACTCCTGACCCGGGACCTGGGACTTATAACCAGCTGCAGGGTCGACACACCTCGTTGTACATTGACTGAAAGCACCAGAACAGGTACGCTACTCTGAGAGTGTTTGCGTGTGTGTGTGTGTGTGTGTGTGTGTGTGTGTGTGTGTGTTTGTGTGTACAGTGTTGGGTCATAATCTACAGCCATGCATCACATCGCTGTCATGTGAGAACGGAGTCTCTCTCTGACGATGCATTTTCCAGCTAATCCAACAGGATTTTTAAATACTTTGTTTAGTTTAACATGGAGGATTTTATCAACACACGAAGGAACACTTCCTTCCTCAGTTTATCACCAACATTCAACATCAACACATCTGGAGAGAAGTTATGCAGTGGGCCTTATCTCGGAGAAATACCAAGATAAGGCATTAAGCCCAGATTTCCCAAATTTCCTGGCTCAATTCAGCTTTGACTCAGTTTCACAAAAGCAGAGGCACCTAAATTAACATGGAGACTTAATCTGGACAGGATTTATTGATCCTATTAAAGCCTTTTCTGTTCACTCAGCAGCGGGTTTACCTTATTATTGTTAACAGCCTGCATTAAAATACAACATGAAAATATTGCTGTTCCTTTAAATACTGTTATTTTTTAAAGTTGTGACCATTATGTATGAAGACTGTCGTTCATACTGTTGTTAGAATATATTACGGCAGTTGTTGAAATAATTGGAAAAGGCTGATAAAATTGCCAAATGTGTTGTAAATGACGTCTGTTACTACATATAAAGTGCTGTACATGTGTGTTTCTATATTGGACCTTAAATTATTTTAGTTGATTATTTTTTTTTGTATTCTTTAACGATAATTTGGGCCGATTGTACATTTTTAAGAACATATTCTAATCGAACAACAGACAATGTGCAAAAGGTGTTGAATGAATGTAAAGTGGCATTAAATAAAAGATATTGTAAAGTAAAGTTGCCATAGTACAAAAAATATTGCAGTGTGCAAGTAAGTAAGTGACGTTAAAGTTAAATTGAATGTGTAATTAAATAATAAAGCAAAAAGTAAGTTACCGTAATATAAATGATATTGAAAAAGTAAGTAGCTGTAATGGAAAAATATGAATACAGATAATTATTTGAGTAAAGAAGTTAAAGCTGTACTTGTACTTTTACAGGAGTATTTTAAGTGTCTGTACTTCTACTACTTGAGTACAGGAAGTACCTCCTCCCAGCTGGGGATTTTAATTGAGTATTCTCCGGTCCAGCGCAGCTAAAAACACAACAACACTGAACCGCTCAGCACGTTAGCGGGTCGTTCAGTGCCGGGCCGGTTTGGAACCGTTTGGCTCCAGACTACGTTGTCTCGCTTCATCTGGTCTAACTTTGGCTGTTTTGATAACACACTTGACTCTCCTGTGGACTCGAGTCCGGACTCGAGACCGTTTTTCTATCGTCTAGTACTTGATAGTATTTGGACTCGGACTTGTCTCGGTCTCGGCCGCTGGTCTTGTCACA
This sequence comes from Etheostoma cragini, assembly GCF_013103735.1. Taxonomy (NCBI): domain Eukaryota; kingdom Metazoa; phylum Chordata; class Actinopteri; order Perciformes; family Percidae; genus Etheostoma; species Etheostoma cragini. Next base: position 759,942 of record NC_048429.1, read on the forward strand.
TAGGGCTTTTGGTCTGGACCGAGTCCAGGTGTCTTTATCATGTTGATAATAATATTGGAGGGAAAGGGAAACCCAAAATGATTGTCTTGATACTGTCATGCATAAGACCTTTCTTTCTGTTCTGGACTAGGTCTTGACTCGGGCTCAAACCTTTTTGGACTCTGTCTTGTCTTGGACTCGAACCTCTTTGGACTCGTTCTTGACTCAGACTCAAACCTTTTTGGACTTGGTCTTGTCTTGGACTCGACTTGACTCGGACTTGAACCTTTTTGAACTCGGTCTTGACTTGGACTCAACTAGTCCTGGTCTTGGACTTGACGTGACTCGGACTCAAACCTTTTTGGACTCGGTCTTGTCTTGGACTCAACTAGTCCTGGTCTTGGACTCGACGTGACTCGGACTCAAACCTTTTTGGACTTGGTCTTGACTTGGACCCAACTAGTCCTGGTCTTGGACTCGACGTGACTCGGACTCAAACCTTTTTGGACTCGGTCTTGTCTTGGATTCAACTAGTCCTGGTCTTGGACTTGACGTGACTCGGACTCAAACCTTTTTGGACTCGGTCTTGTCTTGGACTCAACTAGTCCTGGTCTTAGACTCGACTTGACTCAGACTCAAACCATTTTGGACTCGGTCTTGACTTGGACTTGACTAGTCCTGGTCTTGGACTCGACTAAGGTGGTCTTGACTGCAGACAGTGGCCTTCTGCATGGACTTACAGAAGTGGATCGCTGAATGAATAAAGGGAAAACCCAAAGGATATTTAGCGTTATTTTCGGCTGCATGGTTGTAAAAGCGTTGCCATTTCTTCAGTCCAGTAAGGTTTGGGGAATTCATGGAATTTTTTTGTTTATCCCAGGTCGACATGTCGTCCATCCCAGATCTGATCAAGAAGAAGAGAGATGGAGGAGCGCTCAGTGATGAAGAGATCAAAGCCTTCATCGCAAGAGTCACAGACAAAACTATCCAGGACTGTCAGACAGGTGAGACCCGGTTAACCTCCACCATTAAAACACCTCACCGGGGTCATTGATCACCTGAATCAGCGGTGCTCTTCCTTCTCCGTTAAGGGGCCATGCTGATGGCCATCTGGCAGAAGGGAATGACGGCTGAGGAGACTGCGACCCTGACCCAGGAGATGATGTCATCGGGGGAAGTGATGTCATGGCCGAAAGAGTGGGCGGGGCTTGTGGTTGACAAGCACTCGACAGGAGGGGTGGGAGATAAAGTCAGTCTGGTGTTAGCGCCTGCGCTAGCTGCCTGTGGCTATAAGGTACACACAGCTACCTGTATTTATTCTTCTCATCTTTGGATGCTTTTATATAGACCTTAGTGGTCCCCTAATACTGTATCTGAAGTCTCTTTATATAGACCTTAGTGATCCCTAATACTGTATCGGAAGTCTCTTTATATAGACCTTAGTGATCCCTAATACTGTATCTGAAGTCTCTTTATATAGACCTTAGTGGTCCCTAATACTGTATCGGAAGTCTCTTTATATAGACCTTAGTGGTCCCCTAATACTGTATCTGAAGTCTCTTTATATAGACCTTAGTGGTCCCTAATACTGTATCTGAAGTCTCTTTATATAGACCTTAGTGGTCCCTTAATACTGTATCTGAAGTCTCTTTATATAGACCTTAGTGGTCCCTAATACAGTATCTGAAATCTCTTTATTATAGACCTTAGTGGTCCCTAATACTGTATCTGAAGTCTCTTTATATAGACCTTAGTGGTCCTCTAATACTGTATCTGAAGTCTCTTTATATAGACCTTAGTGGTCCCTAATACTGTATCTGAAGTCTCTTTATATAGACCTTAGTGGTCCCTAATACTGTATCTGAAGTCTCTTTATTATAGACCTTAGTGGTCCCTAATACTGGATCTGAATTCCAGCCACTAGAGCCAGTCCCACAATGAGCTTTCATTAGTATGTCCCATTCCTGAGTCTGTAGCTTTAAAGAAGGGGGGGTGGCAAGGTGGTATCTGGGGGCGTGGCCTTGACCAACTGCCACTTTATTTGTTTGAAAACCATGATGTCTCTCCCTCATGGGGGGGGGGCAAAATTCTCTGGGTGGGCAAAGCAGAGAAAGGGGAGGTAACCTGGCCCCTTACGACATCATAAGGAGCAAGATTCCAGATCTAGCCACTGGGGGGCCATAGACAGGCTGGGGGGAACGCATATTAATGTTCAAAAACTCATAAAGGGACATTTTCTTGCCATGGGACATTTAAATGTGCTCTATGAATAAACTTGACTCAGATGTCATAACAACAGGTGTGTGCTTCTCAGGTGCCTATGATCAGTGGGCGGGGCTTGGCCCACACAGGAGGAACTCTGGATAAACTGGAGTCTATTCCGGGATTCAACATCCAGCAATCAATAGACCAGGTGTGACTGACAACTGTTTTATAAACCGGCTCACTGACAAACTGGATCCTTAACGAGGATAATAATAACGTATGAAAAAGTCATTTGGACGCCAAAATACTTCTTATTGCCACACAGACATTGGGTACAAATCTTTATTTTCATTAAATTTGGGGCATCTCATTCAATTTTATAGCATTGTGAAACAAATGGAAGTGTTGTTGAAATAGTATTGAGTAAAAGTTGACATATTCCAGTCTGTGATTATCATCAACATCCATTCCTTTAATTTTAGTCTCAATAATTCCTAATTCTTGCTTTATAATATTAGGTATAATTTCCTATAAATGAGGTTTTTTGACCATAAATTCAAAAAATAAATTAAATTAAAGTTAATTAGTGAGTGTTACATAGTGTTAAACATTAAAAAAAAGTGACAAACATTCAAAAAAGCGTCAAAAAGGGACAAAAACATAAGGAAAAATGTTGATTTTTCAATTTTGACGGGAAGACAACACAAGAGTTAAGCTTGTTTCACAAGTAATCTCCTGTGAGAACTTAAGAGTAGGCAGATATATAAATTACAGATATATAAATTAAGTGATTCTCTGACTCTTCATCTAGCACCATCAGCAGGGGCGGAGATATATATCTTTTATTAGAAACTGCTTTTTCCACCTAAATGTGTAATTTTTGGATGATTTCTTCCCACTATAGTCTGAAAGAAGACACGCTATGGAAGCAAAATATCCCTAAAACCTCCCACCTGCCGTGTCTGGCCATAATGCTAACTGCTGGTGTTGTTAACCAGCATGTGAGTTTGTCTCATGACAGCTGGACTTTGACTTGACTTTACATGTTGATTTAGAGCGACAGGACTTATCTATACACAGCAAACGTAAAAAAAACTCCTCAAAATTAACCCGTCCAGTTATTAGCCTCTCAACTTATCATATCAGCTGTAAATATGGATGCCCTGCACAATTAAAAGATGATTTTGATTGCAGTCAGGTAACCCTGATTGGGAAAGTGGGAAATAAACATTTAAGCTAGTAACTTATGTTATTAGTGAGTTTGATAAAGTCTGGGGGAGTTTAGGTTTTAACAGAGAGACAGAAGATTTCATTACAATGCATTAAATTACATTATATTACATTAAATTACATTAAATTACATTATTTTATGTATTCTTGGCAGATGGTTAGGGGATAACACATGGGGGGGCGGGAACACTGTACTTCTGTACTAATCAATAGTAACATGTGCTGCAGATCAAAGACATCATGGACTCAGTGGGCTGTTGCATTGTGGGTCAGACAGAGACGCTGGTCCCCGCGGATCGAGTCCTGTACGGCGTGCGGGACGTCACCAGCACAGTGGACAGCTTGCCCCTAATCGCTGGTACAGAACTTGCATTACCAACATAACTTTAGAGTAATACAGTAGCCTAAAATTAATTAATGTGTGTGTGTGTGTGTGTGTGTGTGTGTGTGTGTGTCAGGCTCGATTATCTCAAAGAAAGGGGCCGAGTCTCTGTCTGCTCTGGTGCTGGATGTGAAGTTTGGACGAGCTGCTCTGTATAAAGACCTGGACAGCGCTAGAGAACTGGCACAGTTATTAGTAAGTTTATTAGAAGTATTAATAATTTCTGACGTCATGTTGTCTTATTGAGGGTGAAGCAAGCTGTCGGAGTAAAATAATGGACGTAACACCTGTGACCATTGGTTTGTGGACTGCTGTTCTTAAGCCTTGAGTTTTAATTTAATTTAATTTAATTTAATTTAATTTAATTTAATTTAATTTAATTTAATTTAATTTAATTTAAATAATTTATTTTATTTTATTTTAATTTATTTTATTTTATTTTCATTTATTTTCATTTATTTTAAATTATTTTATTTTATTTTATTTTATTTTATTTTATTTTATTTTATTAATTTAATTTAATTTAATTTAATTTAATTTAATTTAATTTAATTTAATTTAATTTAATTTAAATAATTTAATTTATTTAACTTAAATTTAAAATAATTTAATTTAAATAATTTAATATAAATTTAAAATAAATTAAATGCCATAATTTAATTCATACTGTTTATTTCATCTTGGTATTTTGGAGCCGGTAGTGACCCATTTGGACAAACAAAGCCCCCGTTGTGCTTGGTTTCAGGGTGATGCGCTAAGCTAACAGCTAAAGAGAGAAAGTCTGATTTTCTCCCCTTCTGAAGCGAGTCATCCAGTGGAGATCTGCCGGCGGGTAAACGGGAAACTGGTTACTGGAGCCGTGCATCTGCATGTGCGGCAGAGCCGACCGAAAATCAGCAAACCTCCTCTTACTTACTAGTGCTAGCATGGTCGGCAGAGCGCCAACGCTAGTGCTAGCGCTAGCTGGGTTGGCAGAACGCAGAACAAGACATTTTCTAGGCGACAAAATTGTTATGTAACTAGCGATTAAGACCCTGAATAACAAATGTAACAAATCTAGTAAGACGAAAAATCGACACAGCGTAGTATCGCGATATTTTCGGTGCCGATCCTTTATCGGTACACAGACGCCGAGTATGGATCCGTTATTATAATTATATATATTATATAGCCTATTATATGTTATTATATATGTGTTGGTCAGTTTGTCCCGTTCTGCAGCGATAACATTGAAGTGAGATGAACAAATGATGTTGATAAGTTTCCTTTTGGGGACATCGTTAGAAATTGGGGAAAATTGTTAATTTGGAAAAAAGGTTATAAATAACAATATTTCAGTGGTTCCCAAACTTTTTCAGATCAAGACCCAAAAGAGAAATTTGGTTTCTCCCCGGGACCCAAATTTACAAAAATACACCATAAATCATTGTAACATCTACATTTTTAAACTGTGGACAAAAGACGGAACAAACCGTCATTTTGGGTCCCGACCCTAAGTTTGGGAAAAATTGCAATATATCGTGATTATAGCGTATCGGGACGCCTCCCGATACGCTATAATCACGATATGCTTTGGTCAACTGTTGTTGTTTTTAAATGTGCTATAGAAATAAAATTGACATTGACATTGACGATACTTGTTCCACGATACGATATTATTGCGATTTTAAACATATTGCAATATTCTGCGATGTTTTTGCAATTTATAACATTTTTCCCAATTTCAAATGACGTCCCTTCAGTGTTACTGCTGCCAAATGGACACTGAGCTTGACACTGTCCAAGAGGACATGTTGTAGGCGACTGCTGGTGATGATGACGACGGGGGGGGGGGGTTGTTTCAGGTAAAGGTGGGGAACAGCCTGGGCATGCGGACGGGGGCGGCCCTCAGCTCTATGGACGGTACGATTGGTCGCTGCGTGGGCAACAGTCTGGAGGTGATCGAGTGTCTTGAGACGCTGAAGGGGAACGGACCCGACGACCTGATGGAGCTGGTCCAGATTCTGGGTAACAACTTCCTTCTGCAGCTTAAAGAACCCTTTAACCTCTTTACTCACTTCCCAATGACATAATAACATCCCAGAGGGTCAAAGTGTGTGGAAACTGCATCTATTTACATTTATATATACAGTATTTACATCTATTTATCGGGTAAACATTTAGGTGAGAAAAGCATGTGTTTAGACACTAGCGGCGTAGTATCTTTCTGTGTTTCTTTAATTCATGACATAAGTATAACTGCTATAAGTGTTCTCATGCTTTGTCTGTGGGCTTAATGGAATCTGGAGACTTTAAGCTTTCAAATCATGTGCTGCATGAGTGTGTAAATTAAGATTTAATGCTTGCAATTTATGAATGAAGAAAACATTTCTCAAACGGGCCCGTTGCCGGGACGGAATATCTGAACAGGTTTTAAAGTCACAGGTGAAATTAAAGATTATATTAGATTAGATTATACTTTATTCATCCCACAGCGGGGAAGTTCCCTTAGTACAACAGCAGCATTTTCTACAATAAGAGCAAAAACAAACAAATACACAAGACAGCAGCAGCAGAAGGTCTGGCTGAATGTAAGTGACGTCAAATAAAGGTTTCGTAAAGTTACAGGAAACGTGATTTACTATCAAAATGTAGGACTACATGTGATATGTTAAGTTGCAGAAGACATCAAATAACAAGTAAATAAATCACCAGACGTGAGGACGGCAAATCAATGACGACATGTGGAAAGCAAGGGAACTTTCTAGCAATAGTTTTTTCTCAAGTGAATGCACCATTAGTTTAACGAGGTGCACATGAATGCATCACAAAGTCACATTGGAGTCAAGATGCTTTACCTTCATTTTTTTTTTTTTTTGG